>NW_020454760.1:7479438-7499438 GCF_003342845.1 Nothoprocta perdicaria
GAAGGAAAGAAGGAAAGAAGGAAAGAAAGAAAGAAAGAAAGAAAGAAAGAAAGAAAGAAAGAAAGAAAGAAGGAAAGAAAGAAAGAAAGAAAGAACTTTCTGGATTTTGAAAGTGAATTGCTACGGATACTGGATCTATATGCAATTATGTTATCATACTGATGAGAAAGGCTAGATTGATGGAGTACTGAAAATACCATTACACTGATAACAGAGAGCCATAAATCTCTAACATCTGGAAAAATATATGTGCTTTATGTTCTATATTCATTAAAACATTCCCAATGTATTTTCCTAATATCATTGAAAAGCATAATCTTTTCCAAGAAAAGGCAAGTACAACCGGAGGAAGATCAGCACCTGCAGAGAAGCTGGGACACTTCTCTCACAGCCTTAGACTTTGAGACTCGCTGAGGCTGCTCTAGGAGGCACCAGGAGCGGCAGCAAGGGCGGAGAGGAACAGCTGCTCACGGATAAAGGATGCCCTGTACTCATGCTGCAACCAGAAGCGAACTGCAAGGGTGGAGAAACCTTCCTGCCCCAGTGCAACCACGTTCGCAGTTCAATACATAGAGTGAGGTTCAGCAGATGGGCACTGACATTGCTGAACCCTTACCCGAGCCTGCAGAAATAGCCTGGTCTATCTGAAAACATTTGAATGGCACGTGAAAAAGAGTTTGAAGAAGTGTGGTATGTGGAAATGGAGTTCTGTTTCCAAAGGCTAAGACCTGACAAAGGCAGGAAACCAGATCACAAAATAGCTACTGGCCTTGTGTGGTCTTTCAGTAGTCATGCTAAAGGAGTAGTTGCAATGTGTAGTCATGCTAAACGAGTAGTTGTAACATTTGTCTGGTTTTGGAACATCACATGGTCGTGGTGGAAGGTCACAAATCAAATATGATCTATGAATGCCAAAAACACTTAAAGTGGTATTCATGGAAATCCGGCTTTACGATAATCTCCAATCATTAAGCTTTCTTTAAAGCAATTTCCGAAAGGATTGCTGGTTATCATCAACCTGAATTTCAAGCAGAGTCTGGCAAACAATTCACAGTGAAAATACATGTCATGTATACGTCATGAGTCTCTCTTTTTTTCGTTTTTTTTCCAGTTACTATATTTTTAAAGATGGATTTTGTATGTCTTTATCATTTGCAACATTTTGACATATGTTCCAGTGAAATTTTAGCCAAGGTTGTACGTGCAGAAGGACTGCAAAGCTCCACGGTGCTTTCATTAAGCAGTGTCCTGTATTATGGGCTGTAGTGGTCACCAAGGTAAGCAGGCACAACTGGTGGGCACTCATACATGTGCTTGCCCTCCTAGGCACACGGGCCAACGGGGAAAGAGACATTTATACTGATGCCAAAGGCTTTCCTAACTTTGGGAAGAGTAGCAGAATGTTGATCCACTTGAGACAGAAGTGCCACAGTCTGAAGCAACTGCACTGAGTAATCCCTCTAATTTGCACAGCATAGCTGTGAAAAAGCCAAGGAGAAAGGTTTTGGTTGGCCTGTGGTAAGAAGTGAGGACTAGAGGACGTGCTGGGCTTTTACAGCATAAGGGTGCAGAGTTGAGCATCTTTTGCAGAGTACGGGTCATCAGAGATGAGCTGTAGCTGGTTTTATCTTATGCTTCCATCTCAAAACCAAGGAGGTGGAGAAAAGCCAAAGATGTCTCAGGAAACTGAGAGTCCAAGTATGAATTTCATGATGGTATCGTAATTTCTGGGAAATTGGTTCTTGCTGTCAATTCCTTTACAGCTCATGATTTTGGTTCTGGTTCTTTTTAAATTGCACCCCCACTATCCCCTTCCTATCATCAGTGTTACCATGGACCTGCTATGACAGCTGTTAACACCTAAAATGACACCTAAAGTGCATGGTTACATGCCTGAAATTTGTTCTTCATTTGCTTTGTTTGCAAAAGTGATAGTAAGAGACGGACTTCAATGTGATACGGGGAAAGGCACTCCACAACTAGTGCCATAAGTCACCAAACTGTGATTACATATTTTAACAGAAGATTTGGGTCCATTATTCAGAAATAGGATTCTCTAGCACATTTCTCATAGGGAAACACTACAGCTTCACTTCCAAACCCCTCTGTCCAACACGTTTCTCTAAATTACGCAAATTCCCCGGCTTCCTAGCACAGCTTTTAAGGAAGGTCGCTCTCTGCTTACTAATCAGGCATGTGAATGGCTTTCCTTTAAGAAAAGAAACTTTGAAAACACATGAAAATCTACTGAATATCAATCATCACAGAGGTCCCTTTAAACTCTGTCACAATACTCAAGAGAAGGCTTCCTGCTGTATTAAAATCTGCAGTTTCAAATGTGCAACCTTTCTTTAACTGTGCTGACACTTTTCTGTTTTCTATTTGTTTGGGGTTGATACATCTTTTTTTTCCCAGAGATTATTTATTTTGGACATCCCATCAAAACAGCCTCAACATTTATTCTGTTTTTGTTTTGAAACAAATTCATTCAGTTATTGGACCGGGCCCTGACATTCCCCGGTAACAGATTGGAGAAAGAGTAAGAAAATGAATTCACAAAAATCACAGTCTCTCATACGTTAAAAAAAAAAAGAAATTAAACACATGCCATAGCACTCTTCAAAGATAAGGCAGTGGCATCTCCCAGGAGCTGAAGTTTATCCCTGGAACAGGATAACAATGGATAACCAGTCTGGTAAACTTCCTTCTGGTTCTCTGCTAAAATACATCACTCCTGGTCTGAGGGGATCGCTCCCAGCAATAAGGCAGCAATTCACTAGGGGGGGGGACACTTTCCCCCTCCTTTTACCACCCTTTTGCCCACTATTTTGTAGCATCGTGACCCTGGGAGGGACTTTAAGAATCTCTCGGCTGGTACCGCTGCCCTCCAGCAGGATTTAATATTTCTCTTGGGGTTCAGCAGAGCTGTTTGCTCCCCCGCTTTCGGCACGGCCAAGCGCCACAAGGTCTTCTGAGGTGCTGCAAGACAGATGCAGCCTCATAGCCAGACCTGCCAGCAGTCCCAGCCATTTGCAATGGTTTGCAGGCCGGCTCGGTGGCCATACGGTTGTTTAGAGGATATCTCCATGGGATTTATCTTCCACCTTCAAAAACAACCAGCCACGGGAAAGGCTGCCAAATGCCCCAAATGTAAAAATCTTTACACCAAAACGTTCCGCATAGGATGTGGTGATTTATCCTTGGTTGTTTCGGAAGAATTGTGAAAGAAAATAATATTAAACCTCAATTCAGAAGATCACAATTTGAAAAACAAAGATAACCTGGAGTTGTATTATAATTTTTATAGGTACAATTTGTACCTATCTTTCAGTAGATGAGAGAGGTGGCACAGGAGAAACGGATCATTAAGCAGTAGTGTGAAGCCAGGGAAATTAACCAGCTGCTGTGAAAGCCACCTCTCCTATTCTCCGAGCGCGGAGAAGCAGGGAGAGGGAGGGAGGCAGGCAGAGAGGAAACGAGAGAGGTGCCAATTGTACCTATAATGCAATAATTAAAAAAGTCTGGCTGCTAGCTCTCCAGAACGGCCTTCAGAGGTTCAATCAAAGCGCTGCTGCTGCTGGCAAAGGGGCTCTGCGCTGCGCACCCCTGCACCCTTGCAGCCCTCCCTAGCGCACAACCTGTCTTGGAAGGAAGAAAGGAGCAGCAGCCACCAGTGTCAGGAGGAGGAGATGCCCACTGGGCAAGCGTGGCTCTGTGGATGTGCAGCTCCTTGCTCTCCTTGTTTCATATGCGATGGGTAGAAACTCCCCCGAGCACCTCTTGGCCGGGTGTAGGGTTCCTCTGACACAGCCGTAGGAGGCACAAGTCACATCCCACACGCCCCCACCCGGGAAACTTCACTTGGCACCGAGTCGAGCGAGGCGGCTATTGTCACCCACTGCTTCCGCGCTAACAAGGAAAGATGGCACAAAACACTTGGAGCAAAGTAACATCTGAGTCTTTGGCTTATTGTGCTGAAGAAAGAGATAAAACAGGAACAAAGTAACAAATTATATTGTCAGAAAAAATGTGAACTTTTTGATTGGGGATGACATTTATTTTAAGTGTGCAATGACGGCAGGGAATCTGTCAGGGTAAGACATGGCAGAGGTTTCAACGTTTGTTAAGAGTGTCATGGGAATTTAACTAAAACTGTTAAAACTGACACTATTGGCTTTTGTTAACAGATTAAGCATGGGAAAAGTGCCAGTCAGCATATCCTCCATAGCATCAGTTCAGTTAAATCATCTGGAAGATGCATAAAACTGGGTGTGATAATAAATGCAACGTTTTCTACACATGGATAGAGAGAACAGAGAGGGACAGGGCCATTTTGACAAGAACAACAATGAGATCAGTTTTAAAACTGATCTGTACCTGCTTTGCAATTTAAAACCATGCGTGGAGGAGGAAGGACTTTTAAAATCCTCCTTTTTTTTTTTTTTGTAAGACAAATGAAGCAAACTTGTTTAATGCAACACAAATGGATTCCGCATAAGTGCTTATAGTACAAAATAACTTAATACTGGAGTGTATATTTATGGAATTGGCTCGAGTACAATTAAAGCACTGTCTAAAACATTCCACTTTAAACCAGACTCAATTACCACTTCATAGTTTGGCTGGCAGACCAACAAAAACAGAATGCCAGCCATTTACTCGCAAGAACAGGAGATACATTAACACAAACACCGTGGCGCCCTGGCCGAAGCCGAGCAGAGCTCCGCAGACTTGAATGTGCTGCAAAATAACCCACTTGGAGAAAGAAAAACACCAGCCTCCTTGGTAAGCGCATGCACCAAGTGCTAATGTGGCCAAAGCTCTGCTGTCTGCAATGAAATCTCCTTGCACAGGTAACTGCTCGAGAGGACTGCATGCTTGGTGTTTCGAAACGCCAATTGTGTTGCACGGATCTGCCCGGCTCTATATGAATAGGCATGTGAAATGGATACATTGGCTATGCAGCCAGCTGTGACCAAGCAATAAGCAAGATCTAAAACTAGCGAGTCGTGCTCATAACTAAGTAAACTGATCAAGGGGGGAAAAGGGAAAAAAAAAAACGAAAAAGACGTCTTAAACTCATCTTTATGTGTCCATGGTGTGAGAAAATACTCAAACTGAAATCAAAATTTCTTGTATAAATGAGACACCACCAGATAAATCACTGTAAGCAATCACTTGGCTGTATACGGGGTGCTCCGCAGCAGCACAGAGCATTTAAGAGCATTTGCTCTTAAAATGACCAGTTTTACTCTCCTAAAGTCCCCATGCAGAGAAGTTCCTACTCATCTGCTGCTGTCTGGTTCAGCTGATAAAACACAGATGAAGAATTAAGGATAAAAACACAGAAGGTGGCTGCCAAGTATTGTTCTTCCTGCCATTTGCACGTAACCTCATGTAGTTTGATACATTCAGCATTTACCTAAGTGCTGCATCTAAAAAAAAAAAAAAAAAAAGTGGGAAAAGGGGGAAAAAAAGAATCAGTAACACATGGACACTTGGGAAGTGACCAAAGGAATATTTTGGCCACATGAGCAGTGCAGCCCTTCGTCTGGCGACCCGCTCCAAGGCGAGCCCGGCACAGACATAACCTCATTGCATCCCCTAGACTCCCACCCGCCCAACTTCCAGCCGACTCATTTCTTGGAACGTGGAGCTCTCCGATCGATCTGCAGCCATTGCTATGCACGAGGCAGCCTGGAAGGGCACGACACCGCTGGTAGCACGCCATATGTCTCAGAAGGTTTTATTATTTATTTTTCAATGAAATCTAAATAGCTCTACATTGCAAGGAAATGGTTTTCACAGAGACGAGGGGACTGATTTAATAAAGATTACAGTCACAGATTACTGGCAGCTACAAAGACAGAGCAGACGCTAAGAGGTTTTCTGCACCACCAAAAGGTAGAGCCTTTATAGACCTAGGAGAAGGAGTCTGATTATGTGTGTCACAGTGAAACCTAAAACTAATACCAGCCGGAGACAGACATCGCTCCGGTACGTCTTCATTTACAGCAATGCAGGCTAAGGAGAGACAAGGGTCAAAGAAACACGGGCTTACTTTGCTACCAGCTACATTGTATAATAATTAAATTAATTAATTGCACACATCGCCAACCTTTAGACCTGCTAATGTGTTCTCGGATATTCGCGTAGCTTTTATTTAATGCAGAAGCTACAAGAGGTTCTTTGCTCGGAAGAAGAGAAGGAGGCTTGATTCCATTTCTAGAGAGATTTGTTCTTAATCCGCTAAAGGTTATGCTGGCTCTGTAGTATCAGAAAATTAAAAACGAGGCTTTTATTTTTATTGTTCCACTGCATCCTATTTCATCTTTTTGCCTCAGATTTTAATATAAAGCAATTCTAAATATTCTGCGCGAGATAAGAGGTTTCTTGGTAATAACTTGCTTTACCAAAATTAAACTAAACTATGTGCAAACAAGCACATGATAATGATAATTCCTCTGCGATCGTCAGATATATTAAATACCCACAGCACTGCCCTTTCCCTGGCACACGCCACAGGGAGCTACCTATAGGAGCTGCCTCTGGGGGCAGCCCCTGTCCCTGTGAAACACTGGAAAATAATCGCCTTAATAATAGGACAGGCCTGAGCAATATGGGCCAGACCAGGCACTTCTGCTCTGCAAGGGCTTCCCCTGAAGCCTGCGGCTCTGCACAAGCTCTTAGGAGGAGCAGGATCAAGCCCCCGCTTTCCGGATATGTTTCATTACATTTCTTTTATTACTAATGGCAACAGTCTGAAAATGGTGCAGTTAATTAATGGTCTGCTGTGTCTCATTATTCGCTCGAAATTTTAAACCTCTGAGTATGGCTCATGATAACATCTGTAATAGTGACGTCACGCAGGAATGACAGTAATTTGGGGTAGGAAACACAAATCAGGGTAAATTCTGAGCCCGGTGCAGGTGTTTAACTATAAGGAAAAATGTAGAACTGAGGAAAATGAAGAAATTGTATGCTCAATTGCTAATGCATTCCTTCTCATGCATAAAAGGATTCTCCAAGATGACTAGGAATTGTGCTCAGCTTATAAAATACCCTTCTATTTAAAACATATTCACTTTTGAGTTCATGCCTAATTTAATAACATATATTCACACACACACATATATATATATATCACATATATATATATATATCACACATATATATATATATATGTATAAAAACTTCCAAGCCATTTTTCATTGCTTGGTCTTTTATTTTTTTGATGAGGAATTAGAAAAAAGGAGGAAGGGGAGAAAGATTTCCCAATAACTGAAGAGACTCTGGGTAGCAAAAGTTGCTACAATTACCTGCAATAAATCCAGCTGTCAAGTTTCATGCCACTGAACTTGCACTGACATTTTATGAGCAAATTGCTCGATTTGTTCTTTCACTAATGTAATGCCATCATTTATTTCAATAAGGTAGTAAATATTTTCACTATTACATGAAACAACCTTTTGGTTGGCTTCTAATTACAAGAATGATGCTAACTGAATTCCTTGCTTTGTTTCAATATCCCTTGTCAGTGCCATAGACCTCGCTGCCTCTCTTGTTTTTCTCAAAAGCAATTTAGAAAATGCTTGTATTTTAGACAAAAGGAGAACATTTGGTGAAAGAAAATTCATCATTAGGTATCTAGAGGTTTGTTAATAGAAAAGGCAACTCCCACAGTGTATCCTAGTGCTCAAGCCAGACACACATGCTCAGGACCAGCAAGCTGCCTTCACAGTGGGCCAAAAGTCATTATCATAATTTTATATTACATAGACTACATTGAAAATTTAATATATCCCAGCAAAAAGAGACAAAAGACATTTTGCATAATGCTTCTGTGAGCGCACTCTCTCTTGCTACTCTTTTAGCCACCCCATGCAGATAATCACACCAGGAAAAAGAAGTTCATTACCTAAGCCAAATCAAAATTAGGCTTTTCTTTTTGATAGGGAACTTCATTAGTAAGCCCTGTCTTATACAGCTGGGAGATTTGATGAATCTATCTTGGAGTAATAATTCAGCACAATCAGCCACATTTTTGCTTTAAGTTTTATGTCTTTGTTACAGAAATGGAAACTATACCTACAGCTTGCGTTTATACATCTACAAATTCATAACCTATTCTCATTTCACGGCATTTAAAACCTGCCACAGTGGCAGCAGCACTCTGGGCTAGTAAACAGGTTCCCTCATTTCCACAGTTGAGGCTTTGGAGACTGTAAGTCCTAAATAGTTGGACAGTGGATCTTGTTTCTTGCTGCACAAGCTATGCTTAAGTTCCATTATAGAATTTCTTTCATGAAAGGGAAAGATTTTCTCCTTTACATCTGATGGCCCTGTGCCTTCCCATACTCCTCTCTCCCAAACCCTTCCTGATTATGATCTAAATTACAAACCTAGAAACCTTACTGAATTTCCAAATGGGAGAAACACACGGTGGTAAATGTCCTGTCTGTATCCCAATAAAACTGATATCTAACGAATACATGAAACAAAAGCTTATGTTACCTATAGATAAATATAGAAATGTGGTCAATGCTATGCAAGCAATATATAAATTGCAGAATATGGGTGGATGTCTGCAAAACAGAAAGTTAACACAGCAGAATTCTGCAGCTTCGGAGCATTTCTGGCATAGGGCTGAAGGCTGCAGCATTAGGCATCGCAGCACATAGCTGCAGTGTGGCTAGTATGGATGCTTGCTTTCTCCTGCACAGACTATGTCCCAATTTAATGCTGTGATCTGCAGAAGTTCACAGCAATTCAGTGATTCACCCAAGATGACAGAGGACATCACTGGGAATGCTGACAAGAGACAGTAAACGGTTGTTCTGATGGCCCGGTCAGCTTCCCCCAAGTTCTTTTTTTACACCTACAGACACTCGTTCCACTGAATCATAACATCTGTAGGCTCATGCAAGCCTATACCTACTGTAAAGCTGCATTGGAGTGCATAAACACAGCTGAATTGGTGGTGTGGGAGGGTGAACATCGTGATCCTGCACAGAAGTCACCCCTTTGTTAACACTGAAGCACCGTGATGACGCAGCCGTACGCTCACGATGCACCTGAGAGGAGGGTGCTGAAGCTTTCGGGATGCAGGGGGTTCCCTCTTGAATACGTGTTGAAGAAGACACTGTGACTGCTGTGCCAGGTGTCCTCAGGAAAACGTCACGAGAGCCACGTAGGCGAGGTGGGCAGGCTGAGGTCCACCCGCGCCGCGGGGAAACCGCAGCCCTTGCCCCGTCACCTCTGCGAAGCAGCACGGTGGCCTCAGCCACTAGGCAAATTCCACAGGACCACGCAAGCTAGGCGCCCTCGAAATCTCCCAAAAGTCATGAAGAGGCACTGACTATCTTTTCAGCACTGTGTGGTGTGGGGAATAGAAGGGCATGCCCTTCTGAAAAGCCACTGTCCTCACCTCAAATCTCAAACCATCTCAAACTAACCTTATCCAGAGCCTTCACGTGTCCCTCGGCCCTCTAGATGAACTGGCTCTACAAGGTACAAACAAATCTCATTTTGGCTCAGAGCATTTTTGACAGCCTCTCAGACACACAGAAATCTTAGGCTTGTCAGAGGTCCTTCATGTGACTCCTGTGGTGCAAAGCAGCATCACATTTTGAAATATTTGCTTTTTTCTTCTTGTTTTTCACAGACAAAATCCCTGCAAATTGCCAACAGAACCACAGAAGAGCGTCTGCAAAGAACTCAGTGTTAAGCGATACATATTTAGACAATGGAAATCTATTAAACATCCAAAATCAAACCAGGCAGATTTAGAGTTATCTCACCTTTGACTACTTATATACTGGAGGCCATAAAATTCTTTGCACAGCTATTTAAATTAGTAGTGGAATTTGCCACACAAAAAAAAGTAAAAAGGTAGCCTTAATTTGCAATCAGATCAGCACATTGAATTTTCAGATATAAGGATTCATACATAGTTAATCCAAGTACACAAAATCCAGTTCAGCTATTTTCTTTTTCACTAGATTTCCACATGTTATTAGAAGAACCCAGCTAACCAGGTTTCATGCAGTAGACAAAATAGCATTGTGGGATTACATTAGTCCGACAGCTGCTTTATGACTATAGCTTCCAGACCAATTTATTTAATATTGATCTTTAAACAAACATCAGTACAAATAAATTTGAGCACTCTAGTCCTGAGATTTTATATCTATAACAGAGGCCAATATTCAGAGAAGCAGTTCTGCTTGTATTTCGCTCTTTGATTCCGTTTTCTTTGATCCTACCAGGTATCAAATACATCAATGCCAAATTAAAACAAATCCATCTTCAGATAAAGCTCTGTTTATAATCTTTCGTGCAGAAAGAATTTTTCTATCAATAACTTCCAGCAAGCATTTTAACTGATCTTTTTTATTGCTTTATTCTGATTACTACAAAAGGCAGCAATGCCATGTCCTGACTGAATATCACACTGCACTCCATCCAGCCTAACCATCCAGGAGGGCTTGCAGAGCAACACGTTTTCCACCTTCCTCTTCAGCCAGGATAGGGACAGGCCCAATCCCCCTCACTAGGAAGAGTGCAGCAAGGCGCTCCAGGTTTGGGAAGCTGGCGGGAAGACTTTTATGGAGCAATGGTTGAACATTTGGAGGAGGGGACCGCTGGGTGCTAAATGTCAATAGGAAAAAAAGACTTAGGGAAAAAAATAATGAAGCCAGGGATTAGACACTCAATTCAATTAGGCGGGTATATATAAATGTTAGGCATCAACTGATCCAACATAATTATTTGCATAGGACTTATTTGTGCCCTTCTTTGCTGTGCCGACCAAGCACAGATCCCAGATCCACCAGGGACACAGAGTCCAGTGGTGCAGAGCTGGGCTAAAGCTCAAAGTTTTTGGTCACAACTTATTCATATCTGCCATCTGTTTTACATGCTCTGAGTTCTGTGGTTTATATTGATTTCCCAAATGGAACAAGTAGATGTTTCTGTGGCGGGGGAAAAAAGAAGAAAGAAAAAGATTTGCCATAACAGTTGACCATAAGAACGGCCATCACCCCAGATCCTCAGCTGCCAGCTCTCACAAGGGAGCACCTTGCGGATAAGGCAACGAGCTCCTTCAAACCAAGGTCCGTCGGCTTCTAGTCATCCTGACTCTGCCTCAGCATGTGCCAAAACTTCTGCTACAATCTGCGAACAATGAGGTCCCATAGGAAATCAGGGCTTCAAAAAACTTTGCTTTTGTTTGTGGTTTGCAGCCGTCTGGGGGAGGAGACTGGCTATGCAGAACCGAATGCTACTGCAGCGCTAGCAAACAGGAGGGCATGTTTATGAAGTAAAAGCACAGTTACTTAAGATTAATAGCTTCCAAGCTAACATTGCAGAAACAACTGCACTTTCCCCCTCCGCCGGTGCTGTGGCTTGTGTTGCTGTGCTTGAGCCTGAGGAAGGCTTCCTCCTCATACACCAGTGTTTACCAAGGGCTGCTCTCCTGAGTGCACTGGGCGCGATCCCAGCAGTGGCAGTGGGTAGAGCAAATTCCAGATCATCATCCCAGGGCATCATCTTGAGTCTGGTGATTGAAAAAGCTCAGAAACCATTTTGCTGGTTAGTGCACAAAGTATTAATGCTGCAGCCACTGTAGTGTGGGAAAAAGCCTAGACACCAGCAAAGAAAGCACCAAAGCCCAACAGCAGTACACACAGTAACAGTGCAGAAACTGAGGGAAAACTGAGGGTGCTTATTAAAAACAAAACAAAATAAAACCCAAAAAAACAAACACAAAATAATCTCTCTCTGTTTCTGAAGACCTATTCCTAAATGGTCTTTATTTACTTGCTTATGATTACTGTTTCCCCTGAGCCTGATTTTAGAAGATTGCCCCCTATTATGTTCTGATGCTACCAGAGTTGATTTGCAGAAGAATGTAGAGGCCACCAAGCAGAAACTGCCTCATGTAGGTTGAACTATGGTCACAATTGAAAATATAAAGAATAATGATTTTCCTGAGTGTGCTTCTACCTACCGAGCAAGCATCCAGTACAGAAATAATTCAGCAATTCACTAAGTGACTTCAGATCCTAACGCATGATAAAATGAAAGGATAAAGGGGTTATGAATTTGGTCAACAAATTTTCCTCCAAATAAATGATCCATAAAAAGTTGCATCTTGTTTATTACTGCCATTTTAATGTCACTGGTTTGTCAGGTTTGTGAACCGTGCTTCCTGAGGCAAAGAAAGTACACAAGAGGTTTAATATTTTTTTTAAATTGATGGCACTAATGACAGATCAACACATGATTATCTTGCTGTGTGATGCAATAAATAGAAGAATGCCCTATAAAGAAAGCTGCCATCTCGGAAGACTGCTTACAGTTCCACCCATAGGTCTGAACCACTCCAAATTTAATTTCACAAGGAGTGAATTCAGATTATTTCATAACCCTTAAAGATGGCCCCAGCCTATTTTTAATGTGCTGCTGGCATTTGTGAAAACAGTACAATTACTGAAGCTGTTGCTAAAACCCAACGCTACAGAGCACGACTCGCCTAAAATGGTCTCTGGGACCATTGCGATGGAAAAGCTCCTGACGCTGCAGACTGTCCAGGAACGCTACTGCAAAATCTATACGGCGCTAAGTCATAACATGATCTTTTTACAGCCTCTCTTTTAAGAGGAACACAGACATACAGCATAGCAAAAGGCAACTGCAAGCTGTTGACTGCTGATGTCTAAGGGATATGTAGGCGTGGTCAAGATGAGAAAGCAATTTTGGTTTACTTCACACATTAATACTGGTGAGCAAAGTAAGGTAAGAGCAAAGTAGAGTGTGGCAACCAACCACGTAGTCACAGTGAACAGAAAGCAGTTCTTACCCTTCTTAGATATTTGAAGCTTTTATTCTGTGAAAATCCAACTGTTCCCAGCTCTCCAATAACAAATGCTTGGAGACGTTTTATAATCATCACTGCTGACATGGATGTCTAACTCTGCCCCTGAAAGCATCCCAGAAGCCACGGTGCTCTGCCTGCCCTCGCCCCAGCGAACGCGTCTGTGACCGATTTGGTGGTGGTGAAGAACAATGTGGTTGAAAGGCAGCGTAAAGCCCCTGCCCCTTGCTGCCGAACCCATCCTCCAGCTCTGTGGGCTCTTCGCTGCCGAGACTCCGCAGGACCCTGCACAAACTGCCTGTCTAGTTCAGCTCCGCACGGGCTCACTGCGGCTAGGCCTTTGGATCAAACCCTCCTCGCGCGAACACGGAGAGCGTCTGTGAAACTGCGGAGCAGATGTCTCCGCAGAGACTCACAGATGCTGTCAGGACGGAACTTCAGGCTCAAACATTTGATGCATTTTAAAGAGGGATTCAGAATCAGACTCAAGCAGACAGATTGATCGTCTAACACTTCAAAGGCTTGAGGAGAATTGTTGTTATATTTTTCCTTTGTGCTTCCCCCACCCACTGGCACTAATGGAGGTGACTTGTGTTTAACTTGACATGTTGCGTGGGGCATGCAGGAGGGGACTTCTACCTTCCAATTAAGGGAGACGGGCAAGAATCATTAGCTGAAAATACAGAGCAGAATGGGGAGATGAAGGACTTGAACACGCCGAGAGAAAACAAAAGCCTAGTGAAAACTCTGCTTTGCTGCACTGGGCAAGGATTTTCAGCCCAGGCTGAACCTCAAGTTACTCACCTCACTTCAGAGCAGGTAGTTGATGAAAATCTCAAAATCTTAAAATGCATTTCCTGCTCATCACCTTCAAGGACAGAAATGCACTCCAGGATGAAACTACCAATATTTTTGAACAGTCCATGGACAGTGTTACGTATCTTCTCCCTTAATTAAAGCATCCTGTTGTGGAGTTTATTTAGCTGGGATTTGAGGGCTTTTGAGAGGATGGGAGAAGGATGTTTACAATCAATCAGTCACTTGACACATGGTATGTAAAAAGGGCTTCTTCCCTTTCCATGGAGAAGGTGGAGAGGTAAGGATGACTGGATCTTGCTCTTCATCCAGGAACCCTGGTAACATTTGTGTTTAGCCTGATTTAGAAAGGTGAAAGCGGTAAGAAAAGAAAAAAGGGGGCAGTCAGAAGTCCAGAAGAAATGAAAGAGAGGCAGGGTAATGGTAGAGTAAGGCAGACCTTATCTCCTAAGGATGAGAGATGAGATACGCAAATAATTCTGGAGAAAGGGGATTTGCCTTCTTTCAGCAGCTGCCATTTCGACAAGTTTTGCCATCTTAGCTACAACTGCCGGGCATCCCTCTTCTCCTGGGTGGATGAGAAACTGGTCTGGCAGTTAGTTTAAAGGGGACCTTTCATTGGTTGGGTTGAGCTGCTGGCTAGTCATGGGCCTAAGTGTTTTATTGAAAATCTCTCTCCCTCTCTTGTCATCAGTTATGGGGAAACAAAAGAACAGAAGAAATGCAGCTGTAAGTGCAGAGAAATACCACTGAGATTGTTAAGAGAGGCTTCAGACAACTCAGGGGATTACATGAACTACATAGGAAAAAAAGATCCGCTGATGGGAAGAGGAAACAAAACTGCCTAAGACAAAACTCAGGGCATCTCTCTACCAAGTATTTCTCTGGATGAATCCATGGAAAATGAGAAATAACACAAAACAAACTTCTCCACAAAAGAAGGGGAAATGGAGATAAGTGCTAGAATACACAAAATGAACAGTAGGTTGTAATTCCACTGGTGTCAATTTAATGAGGAAGCAGCATGGGATTTTTAAAGGAGGATGTCAGAGCTCGACAGTGTATGGTCAGAAGGTGTGTAGTGCAGTAATAGAGCCAGATGTTTCTTAGGAGAAAGTTTGCATGGCTTGCCAGGCACTGGCTGGGGACAAGGTCTCTCTCAGGTACGTCCCTGCTCTGTCCATTACTACGCGAGGTCAAGGAGCTAAAGGGAATAAAGCAGAGAATAACCTGAGCTATCCCCCATGTGTGCGAGTAACAGAAGGCCAGATCAGTCATGAAGAGAAAAGAGGTATTTAGGCACGGAGGAAGAGCCTCTACCATCACCTGCAACAAAGGCACTGAAGGAATTACATGTCTGAATATTTTTATTCAGACTAGGAATTAGAGAAGGCTCAAGGGGACTTAATTTCAACTGCAACCTTTTTTTCCCCTTAGCTCTCCTGTTTCCTGGGTATATGCTAGTGCATAAAAGGCCTGCTGGGAGACTCGAAGGGTAGGGGGTTCTTGTCTGTCCGCTGACACAAGTATCTTGGGAATAGCTGTCATCCTGTTATTAAATATTTAAATATTTCAAGAGCACGCTAGATTCATCAACCTCTGGAAAGAGTAATCAAGAGAATGAAAGGTAGACAAAATAAAAGGAGGAGGTTGGTTATTTTGGGGGGAGAAGATGGGCTCACCAGAGGAGAAAATATGCAAAGAGGGAAAAAATGGCAGAGAAAATTGATGAAAAAAGGAAGAATAATGAGAGACAAACAAAAGGGGAAGCACTGAAACAATACAAGGGAAATAATAGAGAAAACAGAAGGTAGAATGAAAAACAAGCTATAGAAATATCAGCAAACTCTGTGCCTATACCTGTGAGAAAAAGCAAGCAAGAGAGCAAGCAAGAAACAAGCAAAAAGCAAGGAAGCAAACAGATTCTGGATGAGATGGTCAAGAAAATCAAGTAACAACAAGAGACAGGGTGGACAGAGAAAAGAGAAAGATAACAAACATTATTGAGAGCCAGAAACATTCCAGTGGTGGGGAAAGAAGGTATCTCTCATTACAGTAAATACAAAATAAATGTATTTCATTCCTTGGACTGCTTTTCTGCTTGATTGCCAAAAATGCTGTTTCCCCAGAATCAACCACAATACCAAGCGGCTTTAGCTTAAAGACAGTTTATGAGGGTCGGGACGACATTTTTGGGTTCTCTCATATTTATTAACTGTACTTCTGACAGCAATAGCACACACCTGGTGAAAAGCGTTTCATCGCAAGCCTGCCAAACAGGAGGCAAAGACAGAAGGGGATTCTGAAAAAAAATAAAAAGTATAAATGACAAGATGATGGCAACAGTGGCTGAAGCATTCTTTGGATACTGTTCAGCATTTGGGAAGCAAACTTCTGATGAAATAGTGGGAATTCATTAGGATGATCAGCAGGTACCATAGTAGCTGAAGAGCCTTGCCCAAACAGCCCATACTAGTCAGACACCAAACAGGGAGGTGAAGAAGCCAGTTCAGTATTATCAGCATTTAGATGGTGCTTTCAGCTGCAGATCTCGACCTCCTTAGAACTAGAATTTAAACATAACACTGTGGTCACCACTGTGCAAAGGGGGGACTACAAACACTAGGGTGCAGTAACTCATCCAAGGCAATAAAGCAGGTAGCTTGCTAGGAACAGCTCCAGCTTCCACTGCAGACCATTTCACCCACAGACACGTCAAATCCTCCTTCCAGCACTGGCCTCAAAAGCTGCAAATTGCAGGCTGCAAGCAGAACACGCAAAGCGTCAGTGCGGGTGGGAAGGCAGCTGTGCAGTCAAAACATGTGTAGGTCACAATACTGCAGAGGGAAACTACTAGAAATTGGCCAACACAGTAAAAATAAAACAAAAAAGAGAGAGAGGGACAGTGAAAGAAGTCAAGGAATGTTCAAGAGAGAATTCAAAGGTGTTTATTCCATCCTGGCAAGGATAATGTAAACACTATTGTGGTTAAATGTTTGCCTACTGCAGATCACATTACAGCAGATTTTTCTATTCAAAAGGTTTGTTAATGGCTTTGCAATTCTGTCCTTGGGTCTTGACGAAAAGCACATGCTACGAATACAGTAGCTTTGGTTTTGATGCCAGAGGTTGTGAAAGGGAAGTTGGGAGAGGACTGGCACGCAGAAGGAAAGCAGCCAGCCCATTTAGGAATAGTCCATTAACTCATAGGAGAAGATTCCCCCCGGACACAGTCCCACAGCAGACCCCTGGCGAGTTTAGGCTTGCAGATCATTTGTCCTGTCCAGAGGGCGGGAGAGTTAATGATTATAGGGACACCTTGCTGTGTTCCGTATCGTTTGTGCCTCTCGATCGAGGGGTGCCCATTGGAAGGAGTAGCAGGTTCAGCGTCCAGCCATAGGAGAGGAAAAGCACAGCCAGGCACACACACCTAGAGCTGCGCACGGGTTCCTGAACCACCGCGACAGGGCAACGTCAAGGTGGGCATAGGGGTTTTGCGGGTTTGTGCTAGTTACTCGAGGCGCTCAGCACCTCCCCGTAAGTGGAAGTGTAGGCAAAAAATCTGGATTAATCAGGGGCAGGGGGAGGGGTAAATCCTCCCACCTAATTAACATAGCTTTTTGTCTGAGGAACCACCAAACATCATGGCATTTCAGGAGTTATTGATGGCATTTGGGGAGGTTACCAGGGATTTCATGGTCCCTACAGCAGATGATCAAAGGGGGAGGGGGAGGAAAGCAGAGGGTCCAAGAAAACTTATTAAATTTTGGGCATCAGACTGGATTCAAGGAGAAGAGAATCACACCTCGCAAGGGACCAGGAGGAAAATCCTATGAGATTACTGGCTCAGCTGTGGCAAGCTAATAAGGTTATTCTGAAGCAGATGCAGTCGTTAATACAGTGGTGGCATGGGGATCTCCCGAGAGGGGTCAGAGCCATGATAACTCACAGTAGAGTAATGCGCAATATATTTGTGGCCAGAGCTTGTGATGGCAACTAAATGAACCTGTGTCAGTGCTCCGTCATTTAGCTCGCTTTGCTCTTCATCTCATTCTGGTAGGGTGGGTTTGGCTCGTGCCACCTGGCAGTTTCTTTAAGACGGCCTTAAAAGTGGCTGCATTTTAGGAACGTTACAGGGCCATTAAATAGGAGATTCAGATGAACTAGAAGTCACTAGTGGCAGCTCATGTTAATTCCAAACTTACAAAAATATGGCAATTTGTATTACTTATGGGTACAGAGCAGAGAGCTGTTGGCAGTTCTTTGTGCACTCTGGAACGGCTGGAGCGATGGAAGCAAGAAGTGGATTTGACATGAAATGTTGCATTCCTAGAGCTTTTCACGATATTTGCTGCACCAGCGAAGTAATTTGTGATAAATGGCTAAAGATTGTTGGAGTCCATCACAAAATCTACAGGCACTGAGCTTACGGGGGACCTGGGATAATGCTGCTCAGGGCCTGCGCTGTGTTATGCTTAGTGCCTAATGCATTCTTTATGGTCAAATATGTGTAAAGGGAACAACTATTCACTCGCTAACTCTTGTTTCTGCCTAGTGGCAGTGGAAGTCAAAGTCAGCCACCTCATTACTACTGATGGCTTGTGTTTTACCAGTGCTTCGGTAGCAGGGTCTCTGTACTGAGGAGCTTACTGTCTGAATTAGATGAACAAGTGAGGATTTCAGCGAGGGCCATGGTGAGCCGAATGGGAAAATCAAAGCTAGAGGAAAGGGAGGAATTTGTAAGAAGAAGACATGTTTGAAAGATATATTGTTTTGAAACACTGTGGGTGGCACTGGAGATGTTACAAAGACAAGGATAAAGAGAGACAGCAAAGGGCAGGATAAGGAAAGATTACACAGGGACGAACACAGGGACAAGAAAGGAAACAAGGGTGTCCTTTGGGAAGGGAGAACCTCCAGTCCTAAACAGGAAAGAAAGAGCCCAATAGAGTAGACACATCCTCAAACGAAACAGTCTTTTAAAAGACAGACACAAATGGCAGAACTCATACTAAAGCCAACTATGGCATTTAAATCACCCTGTATGAAACATCAAAGCCAATTCTCTGCGCAGAATAGCATGCTTGGGTACCTCTCCTTCCCTTCCTAAAGTGGGGCACTGAAAAAACTCACGCTGGACAAATGACCAGAGATATGCTGTAATGCGTCATTCAGCTACAAAATTCCTTGGTGAGGATACCAGGAAAGCTCATCTTTTTTTTTTTTTTTTTTTTCTGAGGCAGAAGACAACAGCTTAAGGCCTTCGTTATTATGGAAAGGAAGATGATTTAAGGAGCAGAGAGCATAACCAGGAAATACAAATTTTAGGGTCTAAACTGGCACGAATGATTCACTAATGTGGTTTGCCTGACTATGTGACTGTTCAAAACCCTTTGGACTTGTTGCCAATGGGAAGATAACTGCAAAATATCCTAGGCTTTGATCTTGCAATGGACCAGCACCTTATAAATGCCCTTAGCTGATGCTCGTTCACTCTCTTTACACTGCAAGCCAGTCCTGTGCCCAGGAACATGTCTTGAGAGCACCAGGGCAGTGCTCCATAAATTTGCACCATCAAACCTTTTGCAGTAACTGCCTATGAACACAAGCTGTTATCCTCCCTGTACTTGCAGCCCCACCTTGTAAACCCAGAGCCCCCCGGACCCTGCAGTGGGGTGTAACTCTTGTTTGAGGGGCACACAGTGATTCCAGGTGAGGAGCACAGCACGCGGTAAAGATTTTCACACCTGCAGATGTGCCAACATTAGGAAAGGCCAGACACCAATGTGGTGTCCATGCACTTATTCACACATAAGCTGGGCAAGGCAATTGCATGATTCGTGTACGTGAGAATTCAGCTTAGAGGGGTAGAATGAGACTAAAACCTCTCTTTGGACACCCCGGCGCCTGCCACTGCATAATGTCACGTGAGGAACGTCACAAGGATCTACCCAGATAAGGCAAAAATCTGCAGACGTTTTAATCAGTACCAAGATAGATCTTGTTTATATCAAGAACCTTTTTAACGCAGCATTGCTGGTTTGGTCCGACATCATCTCCTGCAGTGTGTGGAGACAGGCCAGGAGTATGAAGGCTACAGAGCAGAGCAGGAAGAAAGTCAACTGTGAAATTGGTAATTTTATGAGTTTCACGGGGGGTTTTGTTGTTAGACACAATGCATTTGGAACAGAGTGCCCGGGGTAATACCATCCACATAGTGTCCATTTGTCAGCTATAGGTAACGATATCTTTAACCTACAGTTGCACAGATCTGCACAAAAGGGATTTTGAGGCATGGTTTAATAGG
>NW_020454760.1:7506938-7509438 GCF_003342845.1 Nothoprocta perdicaria
AGTGCAGCTCTGCACAGTGACAGGACCTCCTGGGAGCAGCTCCATCCTGTCACCCTGCTGAGGACCAGCAGGCTTCTGCTGCAATGGGCTGCCGGGGGCTCACCAGCTTTGTTCCCATTCCTCTCCTTGCCATTTTCTCTCCTTGCTTTCCACTGTAACACACACACAAAACCCAACGCCCCCAAAACACAACAAGCAAACAAAAAACCTCCAAAAGCCACAAGCTCTACAGCATGCATGAACACACGTACCTCTGAACCAAGCAATTTAGGGCAAGAGGGGTGGCAAGATGTATAGGGGAGCAAGGGTCCGTTTGGTTTGTCATTGTCATGTCCGCAATTAGGTAGCTGCCTGGTTATGTATTTATTTTACAGAGATTTAGTAAAGAATACAAAATTGGTTTTGATATCCATCCAAAGTCTTGATTGTAAGACTGGTCATACTATTCATAAAGCCTCAGGCTTCTCCCTTGGAATTTTGAGGAATTAATTTTTCACTAAACACCTGCTAAAAGGCTATGCTGTTGCACTTGGGCATACAATTTAATCTTTTTGTGCTGTCTCCCAGCACTTTCATTGCTGTCTATGGATTTCACATGCAGGGAAAATCTGAGCCCAGCACTAAAGAGATAAGGACAAAAAGTAATACCCACACAGGCAGATAAAAAAAAAATTAAAAAATAATAATAACAAAAAAAGAAATGTTATTTTAAGCATGTTCCCTTTCATGCAAGGCACATTTTTCCATGTTTCTGGAAGGTAGACAGAACTGTTTATTAAAAAATCTGCAGCACATGTGTGAGCTGGGATATAGCAGTTAATAGCAGTAAAAACAGAGGAATCGCTATGAGAAAGTGTATATTACACGCTGAACTACACTGCTGTATATAGCATTAACTTGTACTGCTTTACTCACCTCATACAACAGAATCCAAATTAGGTCCCATTATTACATTGAAGGCTCACACTCAATAGCAGTTAAGCTTCTTTGAATGGATTCCCTATTGTATAAAAAGTATGCCAGTCTTTGACTGCCAAAATCAATTAGTCACATTCATTATGCCTCTATTTATTAATGCTGTACACTTTATAATGCATTTGCTGCTGAACAATGAAAGTTATAAAATATCAAATATGTGTTATGATTGTAATTATAGCAAAAGAAGTAATGATCTCTTTTAGTCGCTAACTGGTTACAAAGCTCCTGTAAAGATTACATTAGTGGTGACAGATTTATGATCTTTTCCAAGATGTAATCCTTTCTAGTTCACATTTTTCAGAAGAAGAAGTATGTGATTGGTTACAGGTTATTGGCTTCAGTGGTTATATTCAGAAGAGATTATTGTGCTTCTGCTTCTTTTAATCCAAACACACAATGTAATCTCAACAGATGCAATTTTAATCTGTATTGCACTGTTATAATAAAATGGGGCACCATAAGGCTCTTTACCAATACAGGGTTTGGTGTTAATTCAGTGACGTTAAGAATGACGGACTAGTACTAAAAACCAACAAATAATTAAACCCAAAGTGCAAATGAAAGAACAACAACAGTGGCATTCTTGCAATGGTAGGTTTGGGGAGCACTCACTATCAAGTGGTCACACCTAAATTTAGAAAAAGCTTTTAATTCCAGTTATCAATATAGTACAACTAACATTTTTTTTGAATAACACACAGTAACAATGAAAACCTACGTTATTTTTTAAATTCCCCCAAAGATGCTGCTGCATCCTAGAGTTTACAAGGAAGGAAGTTTTTTAAAAAAATATATTATTAATATGAAGTGACAAAAAGATGCTGACATATGTGGAAAAATGAAAGGCGAAGTGAAAAACTTACGAGGGCTCCATATTTCCACCATAAACAGAGCATGTACAAATTGCACTACATTTCCTAACCTTGGCTCCCACAGTATAGCTCATGGCGGTACCCCAGTACTCTCTTCTTTTCCAAAAATGTGTCCAACTCTCTCTGCTTATTTCCACTGCTGACTTTGGCAGAACGCTCCATATTCCATCCACTTTTTTTTTTTTTTTTAACAAAAAAAATACTCTCTTAAACTGTTTGTCTGCTGTAGTCCAGTCACTGCCTCAGTCATGAACCCTTTGTTTTCAAATTAGTTGCTACTTCAAATACTGACTGGCATCAAACTGATTTCCTTTTAGGAATATAATCCATCTCTCTTAAATCCCCACTCAGACTTTTTTTCCATCAGCTAAATAGATCTCATTTTTCTGTCTTCACTGGTGTTTTTTTAAGAATGAAAAATATCTTTTTACCAAATGTCCCTTTGAAACTTGTTTTCTTCTTTCATTCAGCATTCCGCCATACTTTCCTCCACTTTGCATGCTTACAGGAGAGGTTTCCTGTATGTTTATAAACCCTCTTTTTTATCAGCTGGACCTTGGCACTGTGACTCCTTCTGCTCTGTGGATGCCTTCACCTGAAGTTCTCCTGCGTTGTGTCTTGATCCTGCACGCTGCTACACATGCTGCTAA
>NW_020454760.1:7514438-7525346 GCF_003342845.1 Nothoprocta perdicaria
GTACTCGGTGTCTTCCGGCTATTTGAATGTCCTGGTTATTGGAAGTTGACATTTGCAGGAATGAAGCAAAGCACCTTGAAGCTGTTGCTGTATATAGCACTAGACCATTGTGCCAATTCCACACGAGAAGCTCTCAGGACAGAGGCCGTGTCTGTCTGTGTTTCGCAGGGCACGCACTCAGTGCACGTGGGCAAAGCGCACTATTTGGTACCCAAGTGCACAAAAGCAATCCTCCTCCTCCTCCCCTACATCCCTTCATGCTTCCAAAAGCTGACATTTTGACATAGGTCTAATAAAGAGAATACTCTTCTCACTTATCTGTTCTTTCCTTCCTTCCACGTTCCTGGTACTAGTTATATTTTTCTTACCACTTGCTCTGGAGGAAGCTCTTGCTGTGCCCTTGCTCCATGGGGGGCTCGGAGCTACCTGCAGTGTGAGCAGCGGCGCTGGCAACAGGGCAGTGGCTCCCGCTGGGCATTGGCTGCTTCTGCATCTCCTTTCCACCCCTCTGCCTCATCTTCCCTTCGAATGGGAATTGTTCCCAATGGGAATGGTTATTGAGAACTGTTTTTATTTCACGTTTCTCTGTGATCTCTGCTACGAGCCTCTCCCATCGAACCCATGGAGGTGCCTTAGAAGGCTGCACTTCGATGTGGGCTCCGCGAGACAACCACCTCACCTGCAAGAGTTAACCGTGCAAGCCAAGCTAATTAAAACACCGTGAATTAGAATATAGCTATGAGAGTAAAAGATACGCAGGAAAAAACACAGAGCTGCCCACTAATACAGCTAAAAGAGCACCAGAGTCTTGCTACTTAATTGCACAGGCTACTGGCAAGCAGGTCTCAGCTACAACAGATGACTCCCCTTCAGCTTCCAAGTCCTACACAGACCCCTCTAAATCAGACTTTATTCATTACGATGAGCTACTATGAATTACTGCAGAATCTACTGTTAGCACGAAGCAGTATTTGTTCTAAAAAGATTTGAGGGAAATCTTGTTAAAAATTCGGAATGGTATTGGAATTTCAAGAGCACGAGCTTGCCATTCTAAACCATTTGATTAAATTTAACCGTAGGAAACTCTTCCAAGACCTAATGAAGCAGCAATTACATCTGAAGAGGGAGCCAAGCCAAAAATTCTGCCATTCCAATATCTCTCTTTTGAACATCATGCTACAATATCTAATCTGCTTGGTTTTTGAGTTTATACACACAATAAATCTCTGAGCTTTTGGATTTGTATAAAATAAACTGCATAAGTAAACATGGCATTTGTTATTTTTAAGTAACTTCATGTTTGTCTATTGTGTAAAAAAAAAAGATAGTTATAAGATTTTAGATATTCAAAAAAAAAAAAAAAAAAAAAAAAAAAAAAGAAGCCCTGTGTATGAAATAGATTTTAAAAAATACGCAAGTATTTCTGGGCTTGATTTTCTGGTCTTTGCTAATAAACTAGTTACTTTTTTTGTCAAATTCTTTAACATGAATATTGATAAACAGATGCAAAAAAGTGAAAAACAGAATGTGAGACAAGCATAAGGAAAAAAAACATTTAAAAATTAAAAAATAAAGGCAGGACCTAATTCTCACTTCACTCACTTTTTATCATAAGCATTTGCCCACACTTTGTCATAATTACTTATTTCACAGAAGAAACGTAGACACATTGGTGTCCGCAGGATAAAATTTGACCCCAGGGCACTCACTTTTCATGGAGAGAGGAGCTATAATGGCTACATTTGCAAAACCCTCAGCAAGAAGAGACTGCTTGGTCTTTTCAGCAACAGCATTGACTCTACAGCACAAGGATGATGCATTTTTGATTTAGGATGGAGCTAGAAGAATCCAAATACAGCCAAGCTGATGGATGCAATCTTGCTGTATTTCCAGATTTCCACTATTTCTTTATCACATGTAATAGAACATTTTAGCATAATAATTCACAGGTCTCGAGGTACAGGGGACAGAGAAATAATGTTGAAAAGCAGTTCTTCATGTTAGGTTTTCACTACATCAAGTGCAAACACTGAACTTAAACACAAAAATAGAATTTGCTCCTTCTGAAGTCACCTCCTTATCTCTTGCAAAGAACACACATTCATTTCCAATGCCTCAAGGTAAAAACTAAAGCATCTATCACAAGTGCAGTGAATATCTGAAGGATTTGGAAGCAATCTTTTCATAATGCTTCTTTGGAAGGGAAGCAGGGTTACAAGTTACTCAGAATTCATAGAGATTATTCAGTTTACATCCACATAGTAGATATGGCACCATATTATTTCCGATCGGCTGTGTTATCACCTGCTGAGAATATCTTTTTGATTCAAGGCAGCCATTCTTTTTGAAACCTCAGCACTGTACTATACAAACCCAAGTTGTGCCCCATCAATGAGCTGTTTTTAATAGGACAGGCTCTTTATATCCACACTGAGTTCATAAAAGTTGTGTTTATCTACCTTTTAAGCTCTTCATTTTGGTGATTTTATCAGGCAAGCAGATTTGTTCTGTACTATCAAGGTGGGCATTTCTGGGCAAATGTTTGGGTGTTTGAAAGATTTACGTGGCTCCTGAGGGCTCTGCTATATCAGTGGAGTTTGCCCTGACAGCAGGGACCCCTTCTGACAAGAAACCCTGATCAACTGCCAGCCTTCCTATTGATGAATCCAACTCTTCACCCTGGCTAAACTAAGCCTGTGGGTTTTCTGTTTTTCTTGTTAGCCTTCTTTGAGGCCTCCAGAAAGTTATGAAATAGATTTTTCTAGTCCTCCCTGGAGCAGGGCCAGGTTCACATCTTGACCTCAGAAACAGACCAGCCCACGAAAGGCAGTCTCCTCTGCCTAACACAAAGGCCACTACAACATGCAGCATCAGGCAATATTGAGAATGAGAATGACAAGCAGTGGGTCTGCAAGGAGGAAGAGAAACAATAAAACCTGGCGGCATTAAAAATCCTGACAATAAGAACATCATCGAACAGCACAATTTTGGCTTCGCTACAGTCATCGCTACCAAGAGTATGAACATGATATTCTTCTGTAGTCAGTGCTGTCTTATTTGGGAGAAAGTTCTCAGTTACAAATCAGCAGCAACAAAATCTCTATTTCTCTGCAGATTATTTATTTTTATATCTTTCTGTCCTCTTATTCCTTAATTGTCCTAGTGTAAATTTGGGTCCTGTGACGTACAGCCACACATTGATTCCATCAACAAGACACACTACTGAAAATACAAAATAACCCTTAAAGGACTGAGTCTCCTCTCACCAGCACTGACGTAAATCAGCTCAGTCAATTCAGGAACATCAATGTGAAAACAGACAGAGGGAAGAATTAAGCCCTGATGCTTTAACCAAGCTGTTGTAGTACGATTTAGAAATGTGAAGGCTGTTTGTGGGTTCAGGACCTTAGAAGAAAGACAACACAGTATACAAGTTCAGCTTGCATTCTTATGGTGCAATAATAATAAGAAACCAAAATATGTTTCTACTCTGAATAGACAAATGCTGAACTCAGGTGGCAGATGCTTCTAAAACTGCCAACTGTTTTTGAGGTAAAAAGTGTAACTAGTTTTTTATTAAAAATCCTAGGATTTGAATGGCTAGTTCCTAGATGCATGAATGACAGTGTTGTTCCTTAAATTCCATGTACCCTGATGGCAGAACGGATCCCGAAATCTCCATGACCTTGGTGTGCAATATTTATGTCTACACCTTTAGCCTCTCATACATAATGAGATGCAATCTTTTAGCTTTATGCACTTCACCAGGCATTCAATTAGAAAAAGCAAATTTTGGGGGGGAAGAATGCTAAGCTATTTAGACAGAAGGTAGTGAATCAAAAATTGCAAAACTTCAGCTTTCAAAAATAGCCTAAGTGACCTCTTACAATACTCTGACCACTCCATCACAAGCAGGAGGCAACCCCTGTGAAGAGCGAATTCTGGCAAAGTTCTCTCTTCACAGATGATGCACAGCTTAAGCTATAATGAGTTTTTGGGTTACAAATGCTGAACGCATTAATATTCCTTGATGATAATTATCACAGTATAAGCACCTTTCCCAATGTGAGTAGCATAAAGCAACTGAAGCAGCATTTTTACTACATTTGAAACAAGCTGGAAAATGGGATTTTCTACTCTTGTAACCTGAGGTCAACATACATCAAGCTATGCATATTAAATACGTCTCCCCTATATAGCTGTATAGACCTTTCCATATATTCACACTCATCCATTCAATTAACAATGTGATTTCTGAATACCTACACAATTAATCCATATATTTAAATGTGATTTCCCAAGCAAAATAGATTCTACAGTTTAAACAGGGCCCAAATCATTTGCAAACAGATTAGACTGATATTCTTTTGAAAGTTATTTTTCTACAGCGTTAAAAAATTCCAGTATCAGCTGCTGATGCAAACTGAAAATTAAAAAGACACAGATATTCACTCAAAGAGAACATAAAAATTGCAGAAAAACAGTCTTCCACCTTGAGGGGTTCAAGTAACTGCTAGGTGTTACACTGAGGTTGGGATTAAGGCCACCACAAACTGTATTTCTGGTTTTAAGAGTGCCTCGGCGCACTGCTCCTTGGCGGGCCAAGGGTTGATTTGTGAGCGGGTGACGAGGAGCACCGGAGCTCTCCCTTGGGAGCTCTCCCTAGGGCAGCCCCAAGGCAGGCGGCTGGGCCCATGGGTGCTGTGGGTGCAACCAGGACAGGGCAGAGCGTTCGGGCGGCCTCTCCGTGGGGCGATGAGCAACTCAGAGGCTCCCGCGGCCTTTGTAGGCCGCGCCTGAACATGGGGCCTAGGGGCGGCGCGTGGCGCCCACAACCAGGAGCCTCCCCAGGAGACTGCAACAGCCACCAAGCCCACACCGACCCCAGATCCCTTCCATGAACAACGTGGGATACAGTCCTTTAAGCAGTATAAATGGGCTTGGTGGTGCTCTGAGTGCAAGACATTTAATTACTATACAAGTGCTTACTGAGGATTAATTAGCATACAACAAGGATCTGAAACATGCGGACGTTTGTCAAAGAAGACAGGGTTTCTAATGATTTATTATTGTTTGATTAACAACACCGTGCAGCAGCTCTATTATTAAATCTCTGCTTTGCATACTACAGAACCTGAAAGTGTTACTTAGTGATGTAGTGTGTTAGTCTCAGAAGAGGAGAACAACTTGATCTTTGCTCCTCTATCACACCCAACTCAAGAAAGAAAAATCGTTTCCACAACCCATGGGTACGGAGCCTTTAAAAATACCGTCACTTGCAGAGTTTTTATTGAATGCTACAATACTGTTTTAATACTGTGTGCAAATAAGCTCAGTGCAGTTTTCTCCTAACAATGACAAAATTGGAGTCTGTTTGAGCACTTATTCCAAAAATTAGGAATCAATTCTGATGTTCTGTGGGTGGGAAATCTGCTGAATGCATTTAAGCCATGTTGTCCTGCCCTTCATTTAGAAAATATGCCACGTTACAACTATTTCAAGAACCAATCATTTTTACTTATGTGCTGCATAATTTTTACTTATGTGCTGCAAAAAAAAAAAGTCTCAAAATCCCATTTGAATATACAGCAAGGTTTTGAGGGACCTTTTGCTAAATATTTGACGTCACTATTGGCTTATTAAATACTGTGATGTGAAAGCCATGAAGGGATGATAGAGAGCGCAAGCCATTTTTTGTTCACTGAGCATTGGTGCTCACTTTGAACACTGCACAAGCCCATTCATCAGCAGAACGGATGCATTTCAAGAAGTATTCCTCCTTATCAGATCCTAGCAATGGCATCTTGCCATTACAAAAATAATTAAACCCGTCCTTGGTTAATTGTGTAGGATCTGTTCCCTCTTCTGTCAGAATTCCCTTTCTATCCTCTCCACTAAAACATTTGAAAAGATCATGTTTGGAAATTAAAAGTGATGTAGTCAAATCAGGGTGGCACAAGATATATTGCTTATGTGAAAGGCAAACCTTGGGGGGAAAAAAGAAAGTCAGGTACATAACATGCAGCTTCAGTTTATCATACATAGAAACTGCATGGCTGACCATTTTACGGGAAGAAAATTGAATACATTTTTATGCACATCAAAATGCATTTGACAACTAGATAATACACTGACAGTCACGTTAAAAATACAGAGGCAAAACTGAAAATACTCTGTACAAATAAACACTTCCATTAAAACAAAATCACAATAACATGGTTCACAACAACAGGCATACTGCAGTACAAATCATTGAAAACAAATTTAAATCCACGGTGAAATGTATTAATATAAACGAAAAGAAAAAAGCTCTTGGTATGGAATTGCTGCAGAGTGTGCATTTATTCTGTAAACACTGTAACAATGATTATCTGTCCTTCTCGTCCTCAGTGGAGACTCCTGCTTTTGAAAACGTCTTGTGGTGACTTACTAAATTCAGGCTATTTCAATTAGTATTACTGCACATTAAAAATTAATTGTATTATAGAGTGGATTAAGGTTTAAATTTCAATTCTATAGTGTGTACGCTAGAAATGGCAGCTAAAAATCAATGCTCTCTGGCCCATAATCGGAAGTTTGTGCGACCAAATAGTGGAAGACTGGCGTCAGTTTTAAAAGAATTGATAGTTCAATTCAAGGTGTGTCAGTTCTAATTCCTGATTTAAATTGGAATGCTACACAGCCACAATAGTAAGATAAAGAAGAAAATGAAAAAAGCTGCTTTGCAATGAAAGAAAAGTGTGTCATCCTCATAAACATGAAAAAATCCAAATTGCAGCTCAAAATTCATATATTTGGTATCACTGAGATGTTTTAATGGGACGATGACTTTATTATGGAAGACATTTTTTTCCTTATTTAAAGCACGTTTTAAAACACTACCCAGAATTGCAATTTAGGCCCCAATCTTACCAATACTTAAGAACATATGTGGCTTTAATCCTGTATAAAAGAAAGCTTATAGCATTCATTTATATGAATAAAATCATATGCCTACTTCTATGACTGCAGGGCCAGGCACTTTCATTACAATTCCTGATGCACAGAGGTGTCACACAGGTCCACCTAAAGCTTTTACTGTTCTTCCCGAGGGACATACAAAGGACACAGATGCAGATACACCATTAAGCCTGGGCACCCCACAATACTTCCATGGTGGGGCACACGTCTAATGAAGGAAATCCCAGGAACGACAGCAGGACATCTAAGTGCCTCAAACATCAGACTTACAGAGATGAGAGTTTGTGGCAACGGGCAGTGGTTGTCTGAACCTCGAGGAAACGTGTCAGTTAGCTGCAATCTCCTAAGCTGCCCTGTTATTGTAAAATATAGGACAATTTCTTGGCCTCCACATAGATGAAATGAATGATCATCTCCCCTGTTACTGTTTGACAAATCACATAGAATTTGACTTCATGACTGAAGGCTGCTTCTTGTACAGCTAATGCTGCAAGTTTCAGCATCCTTACTGTGCTGAATTTGTTTTTTTTTGACACTGCCAATGTATGCTGGAAAAGTGTTTTGAAAAGCAAATGCCTTTAATAAAAATATTTTTGTCCTTAGAAGAATAATAATTCTCATTACTTGTGTGCAACTCAATTTTGCAGAAAGTTTCTTGAGATCATGGCACTCGATAATAAACTGACACCATTGCTACAACCCTTCCTTTAAATGTGAACATAGTGCTGAAAGGGGAAAACAGCTCAAATGAAAAAAAAAAAAAAAAATTACACTCTTCTATATTGGAAAATATAGAATATAGGGAAAATACATGCTGCACTTGCTATACATCTAGTACCATTCTAGTCTGAAAATGGTTATCAAGAGATACCTGTCATTTTTATCAGCAACCAACTGATTTTTCAAACAGTAAAAGAAGAAGAACACAGCCAGTCCAAGTGACAGACCAAGCTGGCATTGCTGAAGCCATTTCAAAGCCACCCACGACACCAGGGCTGGAACTGTATAGTGACTGGTGGCACCTCACAGACAAGCTGATGTTCTCAGTGTTTCTTCAGATCCCCAGTGCTGTGCTGATGTCCAACAGCAAGTTTGGCATCAAGAGAGTAAAGAAGATGGGATGTAATAACGACAATGAAAAAATAATCTGGTGCAAATGGACCCCAAGGTGTAGTAGTCATCCCCACGCAACAATCACCCTTCACTGCAATTTACCGTTGCTGCTTCATTACAATAGAGCATACAAAGGGGGCAATATTAAGGCATACTATTTAAAGCTGCAAGATCTGTGGTACCAACAATAGCTGTTATTAAACTTGGATTACAGATTATAAAACAGAGAATATTACAAGAAAATTCTTCTCAAGGTGCCTAAGTGTGGCGTGTTTGTAAGACTTAGACAAACACCACAGTAAGCAGTAGAAGCTAAAAACTGATAATATATTTATATGCTGACTCCCTGAAATTCTTTATAAAAGCATAAAAATAATGATTTTAAATCTAAATAATAATGAAGGAAGAGGGAGAAATTCAACTGTAATTCAACTGCAAGTAAGGAAGGATTTTTTCCATATGAGGTTGGAATGCATGAAAATTGAGATGGAGATTTTTGCAAGGTATGGAACCTGCAAGAAAGATGGATCTGGCAGTAGCTTTAGCAATTGCAGTGACAAGGGCCAAATGTCTGAAGCGGAATAAACCAGCCTTACTGACTTCGGGATGCCATGGCAATTTCTGGTAGCTTAGACACAGGTTCTGCTGTGGGAAGAAATGGAGAATCCCTGTTGTTTGGAGAAGGTGATCTCAAGAATAAGAGTCAGCTCGAGCATATCTCTGGGGATCACTGATACAGTGAAAGAGATGGAAGAACTTTGGCTTTTAACTGGCTTCTGTAATGGATAGGGGACAGGCACCAAATGTTGCTCTAAAGCAATCAGCAAAATTCTGCATTAGCCAAGAAATAATAGCAAATAAGAATAATTTAATAGCTTACTATTTACAGCATTACAATACTTTAGTTCCCGACATAGATTAAGTAATTTGTCCTGACCCATCTCTGTACTTTACATTTCAGTGACTTATTCGACGCTACAGAAGTAATGCTGGAATTGCCACAAAGTTGAGCCCATTCTGATTTATGTTTTGATACCATGAAAGAAAAATTGCCTCTTTAGTCACTAAGATAAAGTTTGGGAAAGCAGGCCTTACAAAGAGAAGTCCCCCCTCTACCCAAAAGAAGGGACGATATCATAAAGCAAAAGGAGACAGAGATAGAGAACTGTGTAATGCTGTGGAAAAGTTAACCATACTGTGTAGCAGATGATGGAGTAGGAGAGTTCCTTAGTCAGAAAGCATTTCAAATCTGGTTTGCAGGATATGAATGGAAAAGATATAACTCAGAAAATAAAAGGGCAGCTAGAGTGTGTGTAAGGTGCTTCTCTCGTCAGAGAAGAGAACTTCTACTGAGCCTTTGGATCGAAGGAGGCAAAGGAAATCACCAGCTAACATAAAACATGGCCAGAAAGACCCACTGCAAGGGTTGAGAGAGATGCACAGGCAGCACAAAAACAGCAGTTGATGCAAAATATGATAACCTATGTGACATATCATAGAAGTTAGTGTCCTATTTTCTATCACCTAATTTATTCCCATGCCTCATCCTGGAAGATTTTTCCTGACGGTACAATTTGGGCTGAGCTGCTAAGCACACTGCATCACTGGTGTAAATGCAGCAGCAAGTAAAGACTACAGAACTTTTCCACTATCAAGAACTATTTCTGAGATTAAGTTTTCTAACCTAGCTCTTTAATTAAATTTTCATGTTTTTCATCTTATTTTCAATTTGTTTTAATTTTAACATTTTTACATTTGGATGTATTTTAGTCAAGGCAATTTAAAAATACTATCCCTGTTAAGTGTGGCTTGAAGAGTGATAGTACTTAAGGAGACATGGGTTAAAAGTTCAAATCTGGCAGGAAGATGTCACTCAAATGAAGAGTATTTAACTGTTCTGGTAAAAATTGGTTTTGATTTGATCATGTTATGACAGTTTGCAAATCACACTTTGCACTAAGTGATATTTGGGTGAGACCTTTTAACCAAACTTCTAAGCAAGTGTTACTCCTAATTTAAATAGGTAGTAAACATAAACATCTCCAGTGAATTACAGAGGGTTCTGCAGGACTCCCCTTTCTTTTCTTCTTGGAGATTTTTTTGCAGTTATCTAATGTCTTGGCATTCACGTGTGTGCAATGAAAAGCACTGAAGCTAGAGGTACAGAGGGTTCATTGTGAAGGCTACTTGTAAGAGGAGTAGGAAAGAAGGTGTCCAGCCAAAGAGCTGGATATTAAGAATATACTGCTGAGGTCTTGAACTACGGCATTCGAATAAAGTGGTGTGTGTGAGAGAACTCAAATTGTGCGGCTAGTCACGGAAAAAAAGAAAAGCAAAACAGGATGTCACAGGCATATCCTTAACTCTGGCCACTGTACATGTGTTTTATGATTGCTTTTGATTATACAAATATACTATGTCTTTTATCACGCAGACTAATCCAAACATGGAACTCATACCGTTCAGTATAAATGCAGTGAATGAGGCAGTGTTTTGAAATAAGCTTTGTCCAACACACTATGAATAGCATATTCTGTAAAGTCCCTTGGATAAGTACCATACACATCAGATTATATTCATGTAATAAAAATAATGTGTTATGTGGCTTTGCACCTTTGAGCTGGTCCCCTTCACTCTGCCTACTGCTTCATTTCCTTTGGGGCTTCTCCTAATGCTCTTGAACTGCACAAACAGTCAAACAGCTGCTTAGTTAAGGAAAATAAATCTGCCAAAATGAATGTTTCTTTCTTTCTTTCTTTCTTTCTTTCTTTCTTTCTTTCTTTCTTTCTTTCTTTCTTTCTTTCTTTCTTTCTTTCTTTCTTTCTTTCTTTCTTT
>NW_020454760.1:7525432-7642903 GCF_003342845.1 Nothoprocta perdicaria
CTTCCTTCCTTCCTTCCTTCCTTCCTTCCTTCCTTCCTTCCTTCCTTCCTTCCTATACGTTGAATTTACATCTGTAATTACATTAGTTTAAGGAACAGGACAGAATTACTCACCCCATTTATATGTTGGCCCCATGGATTAATCTGCATGTGTCACTAAGATGGTATATAATAATATTTCATGGGAAGAAATCCTGAGGTAGAAATTTATGGTCTTGTCATTTTTATTCACAGTAGTGCTGATTTCTCAATATTTACATTTAGCAGCTATTAATTAGATTTTTTCCTTTATGCCTACTGTTGTAGTTCAAGCAGGTATCTTACAAGCAGAAGGATATGATAAGCAGACCATTCAGCTCATATGTACATGCATACAAACATTATATAAAAACAGGGTGCATTCAATCACAAAGCAATTCAACTTGTATTTTAAGAAGGTATTCTACTTTATTATTGATTTTCACTGGCTCCACCTAATGAAAATAAAATGAAGAAGGGTGTGCAGGAATATCTTTGGACCTTATGCAGTCAAGGATGCATGAAAATTAAGGATTTTTACCTAAATATGATTGTAACCTCTCATAAAGGCAGAATTAAAAGTCCTGCTTGCAGAAAGAGCGTGGTAGCTCCACAGCTATGCCAACAGAAGGAGTTACTTTCCTCAGTAAGGATCACTGAGTGTGTCACTGGTTAATTCCTGTTCTATGCTCCTCATTAGCATTACTCTCAAGTTTCTGGTTATCATATCCGAAATATTAAGACATAATAAGTACGAAGGTGCAGATAATTGGATATTAACCAGAACATACTTGACTGGGCAGGAGGTAGGGCCTTGCTTAAACTAATCCTGAAATGTATTAATCACCAATTAATGAATGGGTTTCAAATTCATTTTCTATTATAGAACACCTCTGAGTATCTAAGCTTTTTCTAATAAAATGAGTTGGAATAACAGAATAGGAATAAGAAACACTCCAATTTGAGGCTGGTTTGAATTAATTCCCCATAGCTTGTTGTTAAGTTCATTGAAAACAATAATCCTGGTATGAGTGACTTTTTTTTTGTAAGGCTGAGAAAATAACCATATATTATAGCACTTAGAGGCTCTATTTGCAGGTGCAAATGGTCATACAGAGGCTAAATTCAGAACAGAGCTAGTTCACTGGAGAAATGCTACCGTACCATCTATATTTCTTAAAAGCAAATATAGCTCTCTAAGATGAGCGGTGTAAGTACTGGACCAACTCTATACAGACGCTGCCAATTAACCATTTTCTATATGAAGACACGTGTACACCTACTTCAACTTCTTGAATAAATCCTTCAGACCACAAGCCCCCTGTCCCCCAAACGTAGTCTGCTCTGGTCACCTGGGCTCTTGGGAGGAAGAAGGGAGGACAAATACATAGAGATCATACAAATCTGGGGAAATGTTTGGGGGGAAGTTAATCACAGAATCCCCAGTTTGAGCAACTTTGCTCATTCTGCATTAAGCACAAACCCGTTGCCAGTATCACTAGTTAGCCTGAAATGGCTACACTTTTCCCAGGTAAGGGGATAACTGGTTGCATATGGTCTAACTCTCCAACTAAAGGAAGTTTTTGATGCCTAGATATCTTTAAAATTCAAAAGAAAATAAAAAGATAAATTATAAGTTTTTTTTTCCTTCCTTCCTCTTCTTCTTCATTTTTTTTAAACATATCCAGGATTATTTTTAAATTGATACCTTGAATGTATGCCTCACATATGTTTATGCTTTTTATTGTTTGAAATAAGTGTGCCCACTACTGTACCTGAAAAAATAGAGAGATCCTTATTGTCACTAATGAAGAAAATTACATCAGACATGGTTGAAGTACTATTATTCCCCTTTCTCTCTTCTTCCCGTCCTCAGTGTTATTTACATTGATGTGAATTGCAAGTAAACCAATATTATCCATCTCTCTGTTTTTTTCCTTAATTTGTTGACTTTAATTTTAGTAAGTCTTAAATAAGCGCTTACTGAAGATGAAGCAAGATATGCAAGCAAGTAGTCCTTTTATCAACAATTTTGCCACAGAAATACACAAACATTTCAATGGCTCTTCATTAGCAAACAAATCAACAAGTGATATTTTAATGCATGACTTTATTCCATCTCTGTGGGGACCGTAGTTGAGAGTGTGATGTACAGTACAGAGAAAGGAATCATCAGCCACAATGTCCCAGGGCTCTATCCATTGAGGACTTCTCAGCCTCTGCTTAAAGAGTGCATTTAATTGACTGATAGACAGTAGCTTCTTTGTTCACAGAAGACAGCGAAGTAATGGCAGCTTGAAAATCGTACCATCTACAGGATCTCCTGAGACTAGTAACAGGGGGATATGTGTCAGGAATAAATAAATAATCTAATTATTAAGCCACTTCCTGTCAAGTTAACTCCAATTTGTTGGCTTTTGAAGGCAACAAAACGAGGCATTTTTCCTCATTATGCTTCTCTTTTTATACCACTGGTAATCACAGGCGGATTAAAGGGTGCCTGATTGGTTTTTTTGTCAAGGAACTGAGAAGCAGCCAACAGTACAGAAAAACTGAGTTGGGGTTAGAAGAAATTTCATGCTTGTCTCCTTTCCAGCTCCCTAACAGCCCACACTGCTGCCCCATACAGTGCTGCCAGCTGTACAGCAAATGTGTACCCCTCCGACGGCGGCCTACCAGGCCACAGGCTCCATCCTGTGAGCTGTGAGATACCTTGCAATCTTGGCAGGTAGCTACTGCTGTCATAGGCATAATTCTAAAGGTGACCTACGAAACCCCATCAGCTCACCAAATGCGGCAATATGAGCAGCTGAAGCTCGACACCCACTCTCCATGTTGGCTCCTTTTGTTTCGGTTCCTGCGCTTGAAAAGCAGGGGAGGGGGGAAACGTGGTGCCGCGCTCCAGCTACGGCTCGGCGCCTTCCTTGCTAAGGGACGGGGTGATTTAGGAAGGCGATGGCACCCCCAGCGCCGGCAGCCGAACGCGGCCTGAAAGGATGCGTGAAGGCAGCCGACAGAGCCTGCAGTACAACTGGTCAGCGGCAGAGAACAAAAGGGAGGGCTGACACAATGCCATTAATTCATCCCGCGGTGTTTCGGTATTAACATGCACAGTATATCATGTCCCCAGCTAGGAGGAGAATCTTGCAGGAGGGGGATGGAGAGGGACAACTTCAGCACCGAGGGGCATTCTCTCTCCGCAGCATCCTTTTCAGCGCGCGCTCTTAATGTGACAGACATTTCTGCAAGGAAGAGCTGCGGCTTTGGTGCCGTTTCCTTCATTTTCTCTGCATGGTGGACAGTTTCAAATAATCTGCTATTACTGTTATTTAACATTAGAACATTTTGACTGGTTTTACTGCAATTCTTTAACTCTTCCTCCTGCCCCTTCCTCCCCCCCAAAAAAACCCCAAATCTGAAATGTTTGAACATTGTGTTTTGACTTAACCATTTATGAGCTTAAATGTTTGGACATCTTTTCCTAAAAATACTGTCTTCAAAAGAAAAAAAATGCTCCCGATTCAAACTCTTGAAATGGGAGTGTCAGCTGCAAAGAGAATAGCTCAGTGGGTGAAATCACGGACCCCCGGAGGGGAGAGGGGAGCCCCAACGCGCACAGGTGACCTAACTTTAAGCGTAGTGAACGGTGCTGTTGTAGAGTGTTTGCAGCTGCCTTTGCCGATTCGGAATACATCTTGGAATTTTTGTTAAATTGCGCAGATAATTAAAGCCTCTTCATATTTACAGTCTGCTTCATTGGTACCATGAATTCTGTTTTCAGTTACTGTCTGCAAATTCCCTCTCTGCCCAATTTCATACTAAGCAATAACACTTCATTTTACATAAGTTTTATCTGATGTCCCCATACAGAGCTGCCAGCTGTACAGCAAATGTGCAGCTCTCAAGCCGAGGCCTACTAGGCCACAGGCTCCATCCTGAGATCTGTAAGGCACCTTGCTGTCATTGGCAAGCGTTCCCTGCTATCACTGTTACCATCGCTCCACACTACACACAACTTAAAATCATCTGATTATTAGAATTTGTGGTCCACACTCCATTTTATCCTTTATTTAATCTATCCCCAGATCACACATTTGTTTAAATGTTTTGGCTGGTTTACAAATCATGCAGCCATCTGCACAGTAGGTGTGACACCATTTTTTAGACAAAAGTTACATTACAAAACAACAAAGATAAAGTCATTTGAAATGCTTTGGTGTTTGCTATTCTGCCTGATCTGCTTGGACCATCTCTAAGAAATAAATAGAATTATCTGTGTAAATCGATGAACATCTATGAAAAACAACACCCAGCAGAACACAGAGCTTGCTCCATTACCTACGTTAATATCATGACAGCTGAGGAGAGATGACCTGGCCCACTTCTCATCTCTCCTGTACAGATGGCTATTAAAGAGAACGTATCCCTTTTGTATGGTCCATGTAGAAGCCCTTTATGGGCTTTTCAAATAAGCCAGCATTGCCCACATGAGAGTAGCTTTCTGTTAGTATTAAACAGCGCAGATTTCATCTATTTTTTAACCCAGCTCCTCACAAAATAAACCTACATTTTCTCAGATTTCACAGCAAATGCTGATTTTGCTGGATATTTCATTATCTATCTCTGCATTTTGTAGACAACCGGACAAAGTCTCCTGTAACTTTCTGGCAACTTCTTACCAGTTCTGACTGTAAACAAGAGAGTCCCAACAATTTTCTGATATTACAAGGATACGACCCTTCCCTTCCATATAAAATGACAATTCCCATATTTTCTCACTGAAGATCCAGCAAAAGATGAGAGACAAAGGAGGTCTCCACCTCCTTCCTCTTCTTCTGTGGACATGCACATCTTTGAATGCTTTTTCTCTTCTACATTGAGAGGCTTTGCGATGTCAGTTTTACTGTGTAGCAGCTAATTCTGTTATTTCTGAAGAGGTAGTAGTTGACATCAGCATAATGCAGCAAGTATTAGTCGCACTATAGAGTTTTCTGCATATGTGAGAGGAAAACAATATTTTCTAATGACCTTAGGCATCACACCAGATACAGAATGTGTGAATAACGCATGATTTTACAACCAGGCTAAAGCCTTACTGGGCTCCAGAAAGCCCAATATTTATACCATAAGCCGGGTATTTCTTTCATCTTGACATTAGTGATGTTTTCCACATGTTCTGCAATCAGATTGTATAAACATGAGGCAAAAAAGATGATTTATTTTTAACATTCATTATGCCTGCAGTTAATGCATCCATAATGCAGATATGCACATCCACATAACACATAAATGTATAAATATATACATTATCTATTTTGTAATATTGTCTCAAAAAAATCAAAAAATCAAAAGATATAAAAACTAAAAGATGTTTTTGTATCTTCTGATGCTTACATGCTAGTCACTATTGCAAACATGCTTGCAACGTTTCTTTTAAGAGAAATTAATTTATCAGTTCTCAACTTCTATATTCTGTCCTTTTTAAACTATAACTATTCTAGCACAGATTTGCTTAGTTGGTGCCTGATGAAGTATTTACTGGCGTAAATTGGAATCCTCCTGTCAGCTGCAGGATTGTTTGGACCTGTTTTCCCATTCGTTTCCTCACTTTGGTGCTTTTCATTTTTTCATCTTTCCCTTCACTTCCTCCCACTCCTTCTCACACCTGCCACCTCCCTTAATGCTGCACAACATCCTCCCCTCAGAAATGAGCTCCCCCTTCACCACAACAGACTTCAGAAAAAGTGCATGACACTAAAAAGTTTTTTTTTAAAAAAAAGGTCTGTTTATTCCTAAGAAATGACCTATATAGAAATTTCAAAAGTAGGGCTGCAAGAAAGCACTGAATCCTGACTGTCACCTTCTTCACTCTTCCTCCCCAGGTTTTCAGAGAGGTCGTGGCTCTTGCAGTGACACCAGGGCTTGCTCGACACAAGTAGCAGCAAACCACAAAGATTGCGGCTGTTTCCCCCCTTTTTATCATTCTCTTTGTCAGCCTGATCAGTCCTCAATGGTAAATGTGCTGCTCTGTTGTGCACAGCCAGCGGCAGCTCGCAATTTGCTCACTATGTTTCATGAGACAGTTGTTTGTGGCTGTTTGGAACACATTTACCTCTTTGGGGATTTATGCGCTAGCTGCAATGCCAACCTCCATAGTGATAGAGATTTCTTTCTAACTAAAATAGATAATTAGAAGCTGGTAATTATTGGTCAAGAATTATCAGAGTGAAAAAAATTAAGCTCTTCATAAATAGTTCTTGGCAATGTCATCTCTTTACATTATCTCATGCCTAACAGCACTTTATTCAGAGCACTTACAAATTTACACTTCTGCTGTTGAGCCTCATAATTTTATATGGAGTAATTCCTTTTCTGAGTTAAACGTGTCAAAACTCTCTCCATTCTGATCAGTCTGTGTGAGTGTGTGTGCAGAGTCCTGGGGATTATGGCAACTGTTCACCCTGCTTACACCGTAGTGCACCAGGTACTACAGATGTGAAGGAATCAGAGGCGGAAAAAATAATGTTTGGCTTCCCTGCTTAAAATAGGAGGCAGCAGATGAGCTGTGGAGTGCAGCAGACAACACAAACAACGGTGAACTCTCTTTCCATGCTCTTGGGTCAAATGCCAACTGTAAACTATGCAAGCAAGACAAAGGGATTCCAGAAAGCTTCCTTCCTTTTACATATACCCAGTAATAGCATTTGCTCAGGGACTGCTGCTAGGAATGCAACAGATTCCACTCGGAGAGAAAAGCAGAAGAAAGAAATAAGGCTGTGGAAGAATTACTATGTTTGCCAGCATTTCCTACACTATATCAAATATGCCCAGATTTACATTTCCTCCTATTTTCCATTAATAAGATACAAAACTGAGGTATGGTTTTATCAATAGATTTTCCCTAGCCTAAGCTTGAAGTAGTGTGTAGTTTAAGCAAACATGGACATTGCTTGACAAAATACAGCATCCAGGGAAGTAGGGGCAGATCTAGCAATCGGGACTCTTGAACTTTCAGTCCCTTATGCTAAACAAGGAATTCTGCTTCTTTGCTTCTTTGTCCTCATCTATCCAATGGAAAGGGCTTGTTGCCTCATCTCATCACAAGGATGTTGGGAAGAATGTTGGATGTGAGGCATGTGAAACAGGTTTAGCCTTTTAAGTTTTAACTGTGAAGTTATAAAAGTAATGAGCTTGTAACTCATGAAAACCAACACTGTAAGGTTTTTTTTGATATCTAACTTGCATAATAACAAATGCAAATTGTTTTGTTGTCAAAGATACCTTAGGTTACACTTCATTGGGTCATCCGTAGATTTTATTTTCCGTTAGGTGGCATAATCCTTCTTGTTGAGTTGATTGAAATGTATAACAAAAAATACCCTCTTAACAAAGAAGAGTAAGAGGCTTTTCAAATAGCCCCTAATCCTTCTTCCCTTGCTAAATGTCTAGTTCAGATTATATTTGATTAGACGAAAACACACACAGGCACATAACCTAAAAATACCTACCCTCAGTGGAGATATTGTAGCCAAGAAAATAATGCCACCTGCCTTATTTAAAAGTCTAAATTGCAAACTGGGATACTTTAAACGTATCTTTGCCTTAGTGACCTTCCCTAATACATCCTCTCTCTCTGGATGATAGCAGCATGAACTCAACTTACACTCAATGGACACAGTAATCAGAGAGAACATTAGCAAGCCTTCCAGGCTTCCAGACTCTAAAAAGCTGGCAAGCAACAAATCAATCCCTCAAGCCTTCAATTAGCTGGGCAAGTATCTCTACAAGGAGTTCCCACTCACTTTTGAGAGGAGGTTGGTAGATGAGTTGCACCTTCCTGCTGTTTGTCCCATCTCCCAGCTGTTCCTGCTGTCTTCCTTTCTCCTGTTGTCTCTCTTCTGTTCTTTTGTTATTTTTCCTCACTTCCAATGAGAGCTAATTTTCCCCTTTTCCACATGCTTTCTTCCCTTATTAATTGACATTTATCCCTGCTTTTTTTTTTTTTCCTTCAGTAATAGAAATTCCCTCTACCTTTGTCCTCCCTGACCTTTCTCCCATACTGTTGCTCTTCCTTTTCTCATTTCTCTGAATTCATCTGAAGTCCTTCAGGTTAGAAGGAACTAATCTACATGCACTAGTAATTGCAGTATAGATAACGCTAAACATTTTGCTGTGAGAGGCAATACAGTTCCCGAGACTGTGTCATGGTGTCTGGACCTGAAGGTGTTTATTGCCCCAACATTTGATCTAAGGATTATCACTCCCCTTGACTTTTAGCGCCTGCCTTCCCAGATTATCTTTCTCCTGCCTTGCATGTAAAGTCCTTTTTTTTTTTTTTTTTTTTTTTTTTTCTCTCTGTCTCTTCCTGAAGCTTTCTCACTTTCTCTTCCCCAGAGAAGTGAAAACACTACATCTTGTTCTGCCAATTTCCTACTGGGGAAGCGGGTGGAAAGATATATTTTATGACATAGACATAGAAAAGGAGAGGTCAAAGCATTTTGGAGGCTAGGGTTTTTGTTTGGCAAATGGGCTGTGGCCACAAGTCAATATTCACGAAAATGTAATATGTTTTTTTAATCTGTATGTTGATATACACTCAGGTATCTTCAGCTGCATGTGTGGGATATGCATTTTATCCAAATTTTTTACAGTTGTATATGTACTTGGGTTCATCTTTTATATATTATTTTTAATACTATGATCTCAACTACATATACAAATAAACTGTGGCCAGTTTTAAAAAGCTTAGTGTCACCTCTTGAACTTTTCCCTCTAGACAGCATATGGACTTGGAAAAAAACCATGTGGACAGTGATGCAAAGTGGAATTAGAAAGATGGTTAGGGAAAGGTCCAATTGGCGGTAAGAGGCTAACAGAATTGGCGATAAGAAACAATTTTTCTGTGTCCTTTGAAGTCTGAGGTTTCACTCAAAACTCTCAAACAAAAAGGATGATGTTCCTTTTACTCCACCCCAGCACAAATTCCCCCTGCATTTGCTGTATTGAGGCTGCAACATTAGGAGCTGCACTGTTAAGGCTGGAAGCGTGGATAAGAATTTTCCACTGAACACAGATTACCACAAGCATAACCAGCAAATCCCCCTGCATGTTTTGCAAGCTCCTTTTTTATTTCACTGGGAATATCTTATATTAAGCACATGTAAATCTGTGTCACTATGGTTATGTCATGAAGCAATATCATGCATGATTAGATATATCACAGGCAAAAACAATTACATATTTTTTAAAAGATTCTCTTTCTCATTCAACCTCATCCAACTTTTAGGAATAAAACATAAGCAGTTAATAGCTGAGTTTAAGAAAACCTCAGTCTTTTCAGATCTGCAGACTGACACTGACTGGGTTTGTCTAGCTTTACTTTCTCTCTACTTCCTTCTCTCCTCCTATTTCAACCCTTTACTAAAATTCCTTAGGAAAAAGAATAAAGAAAATTGCGTATTTCATGAAAGGTGAAGGACTCTTTGCTGAAATAGGAAGAAGCCGGGGAGTGGGTTGCAAGAAAACACACCATGCTGACATTGCAGCATCACCCTTATCCACAAAATGTCCCTTCTTCTCTCCCATTTTAGGATGGCTGCATGATGCAATTAAGAACATATCAATATCAATAATTTACCGCTTTACCAAACCAGCTTCTCACTTGTTTTTATTCATTTTTATAAGAAGTTTGTAAAATGTTCATGCTCTACATATGTTAAAACTTATTAACAAAGGACCTAGAAAAATGAGCTATTAAGTTTTGGCAGGTAATTTTTACAGCACGTCCAAATTATGTGGGCTCATGGAAGAAATTTTCAAGTAACCATATAAGAAAAAAATAGTGTCAAACAAGTGTATAATTTTTGAGTTATAAAATTTAAAAAAATCTTCTTTCCTGTTGAATACATGATTATTAACTTTATACCATACAGTTCTTTCTGTGTTTAGCAGCATTTGTTACTGCAGTAAAAAAAACAGCAATAAGGAAAGTAGGAGTATAAAATCAATGGCATCTCTCTCCGTCTTCAAACGTGAAATTTGGAAAAGAGGTTAAAAACAAAATGAGACAACACTAGCAATGTTATCTTATTAGTGGGCAAATGATGTGCTTGATAAATTTAATTGGCGGATAGAATTCTTAGAGCTATTACTGAGTGGTTACCAAATTGAAAACATTATGGGTAGTCCTAGGGGGATAAGCAAATAATAGGAAAATATGAATATCAAAGAAAAAGAAGCTTTTGTTTCATTCCAATTTACAACTGTATCAGCCTTGTAAATATCAAGCCACGCTTGGATCACAAATCCTAAAAGATTTTTTCAAATGCCTTAATGAGCAAATACCTCAAAGACCAGATTCCATTATAGAAAACTACAATTCCTTATTTTTTAAAATAAATGATAGTATGTAATTGTCCATAGTTACACTAGTATTGTTTCCAGATTACTCAAACACAACAAACAATACTATTTTATGGCCATTTGAATTATTTATGTTTCCTAATGACAAAAAACTCACCAGTTTTGATTTCGGACCAGGGTGCTCGAGAAGTACACAGTAGTATCATTACCATAATAACTTCTGAAATTAAAATCTGTCTAAAACTCTACGGAAAGCTAACATCCAGTTCATTAACCATTCCTGTTAGTTTGTTTTCAATAATGCAAAAATGATTAGAAGTTTAATTTGTTAATCACCTGTGTTTTGACTGGCAGTGGATATATAATTCTCTGCAGAAGTCTAAACTAGCCCTTGCAGAAAATAAAATATGCTAATGTTTTATCAAGTCTAATAATATGAATAAAAAAATCAATCATGCCTAGGTTAATCATTGATGGATGCACAATTAATTTCTCCTTAACTCTATTTAATTTTAGAGGCAATGATGATCTTGAGTAAGAGAAACGGCTATCTGTCTTTGAGAAGATTTAGTGCTTCACTTACCAATCATGTGGTTTGCAACATGAACTTGGATATCCCATTCATTGTAGAAAACCATCTGACATTTGATGCACTGGTAGGTCTTCTTCTAAAGAAACAAGGGTAGATAAAATTTACTCAAACATACAATTGGAACCATTTTGTTACAATTTAAAATGCTGAGTTCAAAGTGGTCATTTAAAGCTCTCCAGCAGTGTTCTCATTAAAGTTCAATTAATAGTATTAAGTAATAACACTCTGCAGTTCTGCAGCACCATATACCTGAGTTTCTTGAAATTCTCTGGAGACTCTTTTTTTTTCAGCTTCCTAATTCCATGGACAGACCAGTATTTTTAAAACATCAACTTTATATTCATGGAAAGCAAAACGCAGTGTGTGTGTTTGGACGGTGATTGAAACAGATTGAGAGAGATGTGAATCCCTCCTTTTACACCAATGACCTGGCCCAACTCCGTAACTGCAGAGAAGCCAGGAACACAGAAGGAACCGTATCCTAAATCTGCTTCCTCCTCCTTCGTGACAGGGCTGCAGGGTCTTCTCTGCATTATGTGCTCTAAGTGGATCATCAGGTTGCCAGGAGGGAAAAATCCTTGCAGTCTGGACAAATGTTACTGTATTCAGGCAGTATTTCCAGTTTCCCCTGGGAAGCACGTACTAAAACTGGGAAGGTTCTTTGGAATTTAACCAAAGAGAAACCAACCAAAATCCAAGCAAACCCACCACCCACTTCGGAATGAGCCTGACTTGCTTACAAAGCATTTGTGTGTATAGATCAAGTTTCAGTATAAATAAGGGAATTCATTACTTTCACTCACTTCCGTGTATATGGAAAATCTTTCACTGATGTTTTGGTGTCCTCTGAATTAGTTCTGCTGTTTCACTTTTCCACAAAATGTATCACTTGTCCAAAACATACTACAGATTAAACACCAATATCCTAAGAACATGATTTTATTTTCTCTTATTTTCTTGAGCTAAACAGGCAAGAGATTTAATATTGAAAAGCTCTACTTTAAAAGCCAAAATTTAAATGTTCCTGCAAGAAAGAGACAGTAAGATTTTGCTTTTTCATCCTAAGTCCTTAAATCTGCCATCATCTAGACATCTAACAAGACAACTCATTCATAAAATTATTCAGCTGCACAACTGCATTATGAAGGACTAAAGACTTGAAGTAACAGTCCTGGAAAGCTCAACTGTTGCTTCAGACACACAGTTAATACAAGATAAATCCTGAAAGAGCAAATCGTAACTCAAGAGATGAGTATGCTTTTGCAGAGCCATAAGAACTTTGCCTATATTAGCCAAAACAAAACAAAACAAAAATCTCACAAAACTAAATAGAAAGTTCGAAAGAGCTCACACACACGCACACACACACACACGTACACACACACATGTACACAAACACACGTACACAAACACACACACACACACGGTGAGCTGAAGATTTACAGTATGTACTAGCTGGGGAAGAAGTAGTTCATCAGATACAATACAAACAAAATTTAGCTTGCCTTGTGTATATCTAACTTCTGAAGAATGCTACATTAGCAGGTATTATCTATTATGTTAATAAAAACTCTTTTCTTCTGATTCAAAACCTTCTTAAAGACTTGCTGCATATGTCGTGACTAAATTTGGATGCCTTGTCCCAGGCAGACAAAGTGCCCCTCCATTAAGCATCTTCCTACTCCAAGCCCTTAGGCAGAAACTCAAAGACTTTTTCCACATCTGTCATTTTTTCTTTCCAAGTTAACTGTAAAATTAGTGACTAATCAAAGTCAACTCTGAAATTAAGTGTTCCTGTGGGCTTCTCTTTACAAATCTCCTATTTCTCCCGATACTCAGAGGCTGTTTTAATTTTCTTGATGACAATAAGAAAATATGTTATGTTGCTTCTCAGTGGAAACAACCATAAGCCTTTTTTGCAGTTTTTCATTTAAACCAACTTTGGTTTTCTGAAATGTAACCAAATTAAATCCCTATGTAGAGAAATGAAATCAATGGACACACAGAAAACAAACCTGCTTTGATTTAGCTTTACAATTACAATTTGAAAAGCCTGCTATTTAAAAAGATTCAATAATTTTCCCCTTGTTTTTGGTTTCTGTGACCATAACCGGTAGAAATTCAGATCCAGTCCAAAGACTTACTATATTATATGTAAGTAAATTTAACCTTACCATGCTACATCTAGATCTATCAAAGACCTCATAATAATGACAGTCATGATCAAAGATTTATTGTGCTAAGCTCTTTACAAGATGCTTTTTGATGCTGACATATAGAACAACAATATTACATAAATAACAATCACTCTCCTTTTTTTAAAAAACATTGTTTCCCTTTAGAACTAGTTAGAAAATATTTCTTACTCCCTGATGACCGGCAGTATATATTGTTTATTAGCATACCCCTAGCATTATTCCTGATATGTGACTTTGTTCAAAAACAAAGAAACATAAACGTAATGGCTGGTCTTTTCTCTTGTTAGCACTGTAGTACAGAGTGCATGTCAAGAATTGTTGGCAAAATGATGACTGATGTACATAATGACAACACACACCAAGGTGGGGTCTTTTTGAAGCCTAATGCCAAAAACCAAACTCATTTGACAACAACTGTAGCAGGAAAAAAAAAATACCAGCACTTGCTAGCCTCTTCAAAATGATCTGACATATCTGCAAAATCACACAGAGGTTTCTTTTTATCATGAAGGCAGGAAATTTTCTTTTTGACTGCTGCTTGATCAAAAACTGGTTCTTTTTTGTTCATAAACATATCCTAAAATGTTGACATCAACTTTTATTACCTCAAAACAGTCATCTCAAAGTGTCTAAACCTGCGCACGGGTAAATTTGGATTTTAAAAGCAACTCGGTAAATTCCGCTTCCTCTCAGATTTCGCACATGATCAAACGCAGTCCTTTTCACACCCTTGGAACACGCGGCCCGTGGGCATTTCCTCGTGTTCCTGCAGGAACCCTGTGCCTCTGCCAGAGTGACAGCTCGGCCTCAGCAGCCTGGCTGGGACCGCCAGGACACCTGACGGCTCCGGGAGCACCCGGCTCAGATGAGCTTGGGGCTGGTCCCTGCTCCCCGCCAGGGGCAGGCCTGAGAGGAGGCCCCATTTCCACAGAGGGAAGAAGATGGGAAAGAGCACTGGGGTGGCTCAGCTTGGTGTTCCTTGCCTGGATAACCAGCGAGGAAGACCTGCTTGCATGGCAGAAAAAAGCATCGAGACTGAAGAAGCAATTTTAGTCCCTCAGGGAGCTTCCAGTGACCCAGGAAGGCCAAGCTAGGTGTGTATAGCCACATAGGTCCACAGTGGCCATCCTTGCCCAACCTGCAGCACCTATGCGGGAGGCAGCAGGACGGAGCGGCTGCCCAGGCTCTGCATGGGCATGGTGGGGACAGCTGGTGCCAGGTACCTCCCTACCTGCCACCATCAGCCTCCTGCCAGCGGCCGCAGCTGGCCAAGATCTTCGTGCTGCCGCCAGACACAAAAGTGGGTCAGGCCGCATGTACTGCTGTAGAGGGACTTCTCATTAGCTCTGGTTGCAGAACTATGCTTGAAAGGAAATGTGGAAAATCACAGGAAACAAAGACCCACCATGGACAGGTTTCTGCATTTGCTGATGTTTCAACCAAGTTAAAAGAAGACAGTAAACTTTTGAATCTGAAGTGGCTTTTTTTGTTATCATGAAGAAATATAAAACAAAATGCCAACATGTATTTTCCCATTTTTTCATACTTAGAAAGAAAATGTATTTTTAATTTTTCTTACATATTTGCTGATGTGGAAAAGGCTACAGAAAAATATGTTTCTTTTTCAGGAGGCTTTTCAATACAAAATTATCCTATATTAAATTACCTTCCATCTTTTTGAAAATTATTCGCTGGTGTTTGAGGTTTTAATAATACTTTGCTGTAATTTCCAGTGGCTTTTCAAATATAAACCCCCTCAGATGCAAATATGTCTAGTCATGTTTCATTTTTAAGTCCTCTCCCCACTGTCCCGCCTCCCCAAAGCAGCACCGTTGGTATTACAAACAGATATTGGAAACGCACAGGAATTTCAAGAACTTCATTTGCAAAGTACATAGGGTAGTGCTTCAAGAGAAATCATGGCTTAGGTCTCCAAAAACTCCCCTGGAAAAATGTCAACAGCTCAAGTGTAAATTTGCCTTCTCTGTGCTGATTCAGGCCTTTGATCCATGCAAAGCTTATGCAGGCACCTCTCTAACCTTTTGAATAATTAATGTCACCTACACCTTTAATTATTGCCCCCATCCTCACTTGTCACTTTGCAGTTTGCAGAATTTCCTCCCTACGAAGGCGTCCAAACTGTCCATGACAAGGCAAATCAGGCTCCGCTACGTCTATAAGTGGCCCAAGAACATGGTCTTTCCAATCAGTACTTCAACTCTGTGCCCCAGAATTTTATTTGCCTTCAAAAATGCAAATCAACTAATAAACACTTTACCAGGGATTTACAGTTCTGTTCACAAGTACATTAGATCCTTCCGTGTAGCCTTCTATGCCCTGTGACTTTTTGAGGTATCCACACATTCTCCTTCTACTATTCCTTCCCCCCATATTACTTGAAAATAAGTTGTATAATATACTTATCTGCCCATCCTCCACCTCCTTGTCAAAGTTATTGTGATTTTTATCACCTACTTCTTTTGTTTGGACATTTCCCCAATTTGTACACCACCTTACTACTTACGCTTTCCTCCAGACTATGGATATGCTGCATACATCAACAAAGTTAATGCAAATAATGATTCTTACAGTTTCCATTATTCACATTTCTCCAACCTAAATGCTTTCAATTCACAAGACTCTTATGCTTTCCATATCCAAGTCACTATTTCCTTTCTTTCTAATCAAATAAAGTAGCTCTCCCTATGCCATACTTACCCAACAGATTAGTCTTTTGTGCTATACTATTTGAAAAGCTTTTCTATAATACTGGTAAATCATATTTATAGGCTCCTCTATCAGTACTTAGGGCTACTCTCTCAATATACTCTTATCAGACATTTTAGGCAAGATATTCCCTTTGTGAACCTTTGTCCTCTATTCTTCATTAAATCCAAACTTTTTAGGTATTCTTCTATCATATCTTTGATTAGCTTTTCTCGCATCTTCCTCACTATTTAAATTAAACTCATATAACGTCATCTGTAATCCTCACATCCACTGTTAAGTGTCTGCTAGCAGTATTTTTTCCCAGATTATTGATACTTCTGTTTCCTAAAAAGGGCTGTAAATATATCTGCTTAATGTTTCCTTTTATCTTCAGCTACTTATTAGAGAGGTTGGGAATGGGTTTGTGAGTTACTCTTCTATACTATTTTCTATATTTTCTATACCATTATAGCACATCTAGTCCATACCTCTTTCTCTGTGGGCAGAATATGCCACAAGCTCCAAGCATTGTCTTCAACAATATTGTTTGCCTTGATTACCTATATTGTTTCTAGGTCTCCTATATCCCCCTTCTAACCAAATGCCTCTTCCCTGTATGAAGTAACCAAACATGTCTTCTTACAGCTTTTAAAGCACTTTTTCTTCATTCTCTCCTTTGTGAACACAGCCTAGCAGACATTCCCTATTTATTCTGTTCTCCTGTCAGACCTCTCTTGCACACAACCGTTCTGCTCCCCAAAATGGCTTTGACACGGACTGTTCACCTAACAATAATCTCCTGTTTACAAGCAAGTGAAGTGTTTACCCTTGTCACAGCAGGAAATGTGACTTTCAGTGCTTTTTCACTCCTCAAATTCAGCACAGACCAAGGGCAAGGATCAATGATACAGCAGAGCCAACTCACTGCAGCCAAAATAGTGATCCCACACTTCCCACATTCTCAATTCCCTTCTCCCAGGCCGTTACTCACTCCCACTGCTTCCCTCACATTAAATCCAGGATGGAGCTGATTCAACCTGTTACACCAACAGGAAGGTAACCTGAAAAGACAAAGTTAGTATGTGCTCCCAGCAAATGATATGCAAAACCAAGTAAAAACGTACACGCTAACTATGGCAACTTGTCATGCTGCAAGCTGATTTTTCACATTATTTTTTTTTTATGTTAGCAGTGTGATTGGCTCTGCCTAAGACACAAAGGTAAGAATGGTCCCAGCTCAGAAGAGCTCATTTGTCCACTTACTCATTCTTCATCATAGCTCAGATTATTTTTGACAGTACGTTAATTGAGGATTTCTTTTCTATCTTCCCGGATGCTTATTTTGTCAACCTTAAGCTTTCAAAGAACTAAGCATATGTTAGACAGTTTCACTGTGTAGTTAGCTATTTATCTTGCTTATGGGGTACTGTCAGCTTGCATTTTTTTTGAATTGACTAATTGCTAGCTGTTCCCATTGCTAACAGAACATCCTTTAATTAGTATTTCCTGATTGCTTTAAAAACATGTTCTTAATGATTTTATGAGGATTTTTGTATTCTTCTGCTTTTACTTAGCAGGGTCTAAAGTATAATGAGGTCTGAGTATACATGCCTAGAGACAAAATACAATCAATCCTATAAGGTAAGTAAAATGAAAAATGGAGAAAAACATTATTTTTTCTAATTTTTTTTCATTATGTTTACTTTTTGATTTAGCGCACAAAGCATATTCAGGCAGAAATATGAATATTCACTCTACTGGCCTTCCTTCTGCATTCTGCTTTGAATCCTTACAGTCGGCTCTTATGTTTTTCACCTTTATATTCTGGATTCTGCATACATTCCTGCTTCTCTTCAGTGTCTCAGTTACACACCGTTTTTTTTCCCCTAGCTGGGAAAGAACATTAGCTTGCAACATCTCACATCCTCACACACAAAGTACTGCATCTTGCAACACTCTTAAATCACATCTCTTCCATTGGAGCACCCCAATCTCTTAACTATTTCTATTTCTTTGAAAACTCAGTACTGAAGTGAGGCACATATTACCAGAAAAGTGACTCTTAACATTGTCAGTATGTGGCTGTATATTTTGTTTTCTCTCTATTACTTTATTTCAGATTTGCATAGTTCATGAATGCAAACAGCTGTAAGGACTTTGAGTGAGAACTGGGATCTGAAAATAAATATGCTTCTTTCTGTCTTTGGGCCCAATGCTGGTCAAGGCTTGGCTTCTGAACACTATGAGCAGTGTTCAAGAGTCAGGAGCCAACTGTGTCAAAACTGAACTCTCTGTCAGCATCCTTACATGCTTGTCTCCTTACATGGCTCTTAAAATTGAAGAAGGCTACCAACTGGAAAACCTCTTGAGCCAGCAGAGAGCTGCTAACCCATCAAGAAGCATCCCAGCACTCAACATCTCAATATCAGAGCAGCTATGCAGCTGTGGACAATAAAGAGAAACTAAAATTGAGACTGCATTAATGATTTTGCAGATCATGTGGCATCAAATCACAGCATGTAAAGCATGACTTGGCAGCTCTGAGATATGCAAGACGCTGATATTCTGAGTAAGCTGATAGACTGAGGGATTCTTTTTCCACCTCTTTTGCCTTTATTTTAGAAAAGGCATACTGAGACAGACTGACATTCAATAAAGCCACTACTTTCTTCACTAACAATCAGCAACAGATGTAGCCCAATAAAATTAATAGTTTGCAAGTATGCACAAGAGAGTCCCCTTTTTGTCTCCTTTCTCCATCACAAATTTTGTAAAAGCTCTCTGGATTTTAACAGAAAGGCAAAATTGGAGGCTCCTTATATACCTTTTAAAATTTACGTAATTAAAACACTAAAGGCACTTTTCTCCAACACTATACAAGCAGAGTCTGTGGAAAATTAATGCTGATTAATTTCACTTTCTGAGAAAAGAAAGTGAAAGTGACCTTCCCTTGCCCACTTGTCTGCTTTCACTCAACGTGTATTCATGCAGGGTTCTGGGCTGTATCTTACCAAGAAACTCAATCATACAGAACAGAATTTCTGCTTAAAAATATGCAATATTCATACTAATGTACAAACAGAAATATATTGCTCATACATAATATATAAGAAATTAATTTTCATTGAAATATCAGGAGGAGGATTAAACCCTTAGATGTTTCTCATGCAATTAGCTCTGCACTTGTGCAAGTCAATGGGAGTGCACAAATGAAGGCTTCACACTGCACGCTGGCAAGGCTGGGGTTTGCAGAGCTTTGCCTACACAGAGAAATGTAGGAACAAAATCCTACGACTGCGCCGTTGTAATTACAACATTGCTCTATATGGACACTCTTAGGCCACATCAGTGTTAACAAACCTACTGGTGGTGTCTGAGTTGGCGTACAGCTGCTGCCCTTGCAATGATGCTTCACTGAGGACAACCTCTGCTGGGGCAGTCCAGCTGCCCAGGAAAGGGGGGTACCAGCAAAGCCAGTGCTCCACCGAGCCGCCCTTCTTCACTAGGCACTGTCATTTGTCTAGCAGTTTCTCTTGGAAAGGCATACTCTCTTCTCAGGGAATTATGGAAACGTCCCACAATTCCCTCTCTCTCATTTTTACTTTCTCTCTCTTTTACTTTCATATTACTTCTTAAAATTCCAGCAGTTCCTCTTGGGTACATCCTGTAATAATCTCATTTCTTTTTGCATGGGGCTTCAGTCTGCCACTTCCCCATCAGGAAAAAGAGACCAGAGAGTTTGCTTCAGAAACAGAACGCCGCACTCCTGTGTTTGCAGGACTTCAGGCACCATCCCATGAGCTGTGAAGCAGGGAACATAAGAAAACTGAGGAACTGTGGTTAAGGCAGGTAGTTCCGGAAAATCACCAGGTGTTGCAAACATTTCCTGAATGAACTTACAGAAGAAGCAGCAGAACAGGCTCAACTGCAAGCTCGCCACCATCAGTGATGGTTGCAGGATTTTTACATGCAGATTGTTGTGTTTCCTAGAGTTTGGCGCTGAATTTATTCCAGTCATCAGAGAAGAAAGCAAAAAGAGGACTGTTCTGGCAGTGAAAACAAAACAAAACAAAAAAAAGGTACAAAAGGAAATCTGGGAGCTTGCAGTCTCAGATCACTCTCTCCTGGTGAACAACCTCATTTCCTATTGCAGAGTGCAGAGGAAGAAGAGGTGGCCTTCCAGATACAAAAAGCCACTAGGTGTGCCTTTTTGCAAAGAACAGTGTATCTAGATAATGGGCACAAAACAGAGGATATCCCTTTCTCACAGGATACCAAAACTGTGGAAGCATGACTAAAGGGGACAAATAGTCCTCTTCTTTCCTATCTCCCACCTTGATTTGTGTGCACAAGCAACAAGCAACTTTCTAATGGCTATACGAGTAACGGTGGCTCCCTGGAGGAATTTCTCAGGCATTAGGAATGATCAATGAATGAGGTTTACATCCTGAGGAATTCAGAGCTTTAATAAAAACTGCAGACAGGGTCATTTTTTCCCAGATTGACACGTTGTTACTGGTAGAACCGTACTGGGAGGCTCAGTATTGGGAGAGGCCCTACCTATTCATTCCCTGACTTCCAAAGCCACATGCTAGCAACAAAGATTTAACCACCAGAAAAGGACAGGGTCACATAAATCTGCATCTGGTAAGCCAAAAGGCTGGTAAAAATGCCCATGGCAAGACACATGCTTCTACTGTCATATCTGAAACTATGTTGGATACATTTGATACAATTTCTGGAGTAATGCAGGAAGCGGAGCAAATGGAAGACAGCATTGGCAAGGGAAAAAAAATAACCCCTGATTTTAAACAGCCAGACATAAGAGTGATTGCCAGCCACCAGAGAGCTATGAGAGATCAAAAGAAGAGGTGGTTTAACAAGATGCCATGTATCTCGTGGTTCGTTTCTGCTCACTTTGTACAACTTCATGGAATACACAGTACTGGTTCTACAAGTTCATTTTAAATTAATGGCTAGCCCATTCGATGTCACTGGTGACAGAGTAAAAAATTTGGCAGTTACGTTTGTTGTGTGAGACAAATAACACTAATGTTACAAATAACTTTATTGAAGAGTATTAAAAAAACCAACAACACTTCTCAAAACATTTACAGTCATGTAAGAAGTTGTTCTGCAAGGACCAGAAAGACCATGGTTTCCTATAGTTTCATTTCTTGTGAGTGACTTCTGTGCAAAAAGCAAACATGAACTTCAGTTAAAGCCATCTTCCTCGTCTGGATCTCTACAAGGCCTCTTTCCTGTTGGATTCTACCACCTACTTGCTCACCTATCTCCTCAAAAGCTGTGAAGGTTTTTTATGCATGGAGGTTTCTACTCCTCTATAAAGTTTTGCTTGAAAATGGCCGAGAGTGGTTCAAAAGTTAGTGGGGCATTCATTGAAGGGAACCCTTCAGAGGTATGGGGACAACAAAAAAGACATGTCATGTCTTCTTACATCTTGTTTCCAAAGATAATCGGGCTGGAAAGCTGGGGCAAATTACTTCTTGTTACTACCTGCACCTGAGGGCGGTGTAACTCAACACAGTTTTGATTTTCCACCAGGGCTGAGTGGAAGGGAAACTTGGCCAGTAGACACATATACAGGGAAAGCCCCATGAAGATAGTGGGCTGCACAGCTGACTTACTGGCATGCACATCTTAGGATGTTTTATCTCCTAATGCTATGTGGAATCCACACTTGCCCTCTCTGGAGATGCTTGATATCTTCACTCACTTTCCTACACCCCTTTCCAGTTCTGTCTTTTCTTCAAGCAGGCACTCCCCCCACTGCATTGGTGCACAGAAATCTTGACTTGGGGCTCTTGCAAAGTCTGGAGAACATGTCATCCTTCTTCCTCTGACGCAAAGCTGTCCTCAGGTTTGGAAAAGGTGCCTCTCCAAATTTCCCAACCAAAGCCTCTGAGAAGTAACAAGACAGGCAAGCATAATTAGAGTTTAATGGCTATAAGACAGGGAACTAAGACAGAAAACTCACTACAGTAGATCTTTTTGCTTCTGTTCCATAGCTCCCAGACAGCACATGGGGCTTCCTCTCATAGACTAAATTCATGACATGTATGAGAAGGTGGGAAGTCTGTTGCTTGACTTAGGTAGGATTCACAGCAACAATATAATAAATAACAGCCTCGTTAAATCCAGAGAAGTCCCTGCCTGAGAGCTCACTACTACAGGTGTAAAGACCAAGAAGAGAAATGTTTAAAACTATGTTTTGCCAGCAACTTCACACAGTGAAGTCAATTAAAGCACAGTGAAATGTGAAGGTGGCCTACTGTGGCAAGAAAAGTACGGTAGCCCTTCCTAGAAATACATGGCTATATCTTAAAAAAAAAAAACTCCTTGAAAATTGAAAATGATCCCAGAAGATTAGAAAGGATATATTTAGGCATTTACTCGGAAAATCTTCAAGCAGAAAATATGTTTGCCACAGATTTAAAAGCCAAATCTTTGAGCCAGCAACAAGCCTTCTTTACCTCTTCTGTCCCTGCATCCAAAATCTAGCATGAAAATCATTTGTTCTGGGCCTGGATTCACTGACAGGAAACCCAAGGCACTACTTTTTATGTTTACATTACAAGTTTATGTGCTTATTCATAAAAATCCTGTAGTCTGAATGATCGGCTCAGATTGCTGATGAGGATTATTTTAATTTCTTTATGTATTTCAATTAAATGCATGACTATTGATTTCAGTGCATTTGTTTCTGTTAAAAGCACACTGATTTATGTTGCTAAAAATGCTATTGTCTGCCCTGCCAAAAGCAGGCATCTGGGAACATTTCTGGGTTCCTCATAGTCTTTTCTCTCCTCTTTCCGCCTCTCACTGCCAGTGCCTGCTGTTGAGACAAACCAGCTACTTCAAAAGGCAGTTACTGTTCTCTGTCTCTGAGAGCTTGGCAGCATTTTGAGAAGGGGGGAGGAATAGGAACAGATAAAAGAGAGATTCAGGGCCCATAAATAAAGAGGAGAAAAAAAAAAACAAACAAAAATAAGTAATGGTATAGTAATACACCTACCTGAATTCCACTCTTTCTCTCCAGGCGATACTGCTTCTGGACTCATCTGAGGTGGGATACATGGAGTCTCCAGGAGCCACCATCTCTCCGTAGTTTCTGCATCCCGTGACTCCTGTCTCCACAAGCTCATCCCGTGACTGCTGTCTCCACAAGCTCACGGTTAGCCTGTGCTTTCAGGCTCCTTGTGCTGGCTGCTGTGACGTGCCCACTGTCCCTGCTGCGACTGGCCTATCCTGGCGCCCAGCTCTGCACAAGAGCCCCAGGACACACGAGGCAGCCCCAGATTCCCACTTGTCCTTTATCAGATGGTCTGACAATTGCTAGTTCTTCTCTCCATTGCCTGGTGTTTTTGATCCTCCCTGCTAAATTGAGTCTTTGCAAGTCTTCTGCAACACCTAAATATGCTTCTTTATTCCTGCAGCCATTTGGCAGAGTCCTTGCAGTGCCCCGTCTCTTCTCAGGGCAGAAAAGCAAGGCTGTTCTTGTGTTATTAATGAAAGACTGTTTTGCCACAGGTTCACATTCATGGAACAAAATGACACGTAACTTGAACTATTCCAAAAACAATTATACTTGTGAACTTCTACCAACAGGTAGATGTTACCAGCAGGACCCCAAACTGGGCTTGGCTGCACATGTGGACACATTAACATAAGGTAGGTTTTACCATCAACTCTTGATATAGGCTGCAGTCCATTCCCTCCTCCCCCTGACATCCAAGCAATTAGGAATATAATAATTATTATTGGTCATGCATGCCCAGCAGTCTTGAAATTTAAAAAGTAAGGGCCCATATTTATGCTGAGTCAGGAGCTCTCTCATTAGATGCCTGAACATTAAGGAGGAACAAGAAAAATAAGGCTCCAGTTCTCTTTGAACACTGTTTTTCCTCTTTCAAATGCTTTAGAAGTTTATTGTAATTAAGCGCGGTAACATACTTTTCAGGTTGAGTAGCTATCACTCCTACTCTCTCCATAAAGAAAAGGAAGCAGAGATGATAAAGGGGATCACTCCAAGTCAACAGAGCACGTGAGTGATGAGTGTAGGAAAAGGACTGAGACCTGGTTCCCAAATCAATCAGATCAATCAGATCAAACACTGTTCTCCATTTTAAAACATTAGCTGTCACCATTAGCTATCACTCCTAGCCTAAGAGTGTGTTTGCAACAGCTTAGGAACTTTACAAGAAATATACAGCCAGAAGTGAGCATTTCACCAAACTCCAGGAAGATGTTAGGGAGTTTCCCCTTTCAGAGATGTTTCTAAGGCTATCCACCCACCATCTGCCCAATAGGAAGTTCTGGCCTGTTGCCAGAGTTGTGGTAACTGATGAGCATTGCCCATCATTTCCCATCCCAACTGAAAGGTAAAATACATCAGCTAACTCGCAGTGAAGATGATTTGGGGCAGCATGTTTCACTGAGTAAGTAAGAAGGCCTCAGAAGGTATATATAGTAGCTCGTCTGATAACATTATGTCACATTAAGGCAAGCACACATAAACATATTTGAGAGTGTAAGCTGAAAAAGAGAAGTTTTCTAGATCTAAAATAAGAACACTTGACAATGAAGCCAAAAGTCACATATTTTAGTGTTACTTTTTCTCTTAAAAATATATTTCCAAGTACTCTTACCATAGTAAACCAAAACCGAGTACCAATGAGTATTCAGCCCTATTCCCCACATTCTTCGTGCTTCCAGAGTGAAATGGTCCTTCAGTCAAGTTGACATCTCAAACCACATGACTCCCAATAATGTAAATGAAATATTCACTCCTGTAATATTTTTTTTGGTTGAAAACTTCCCCAAAATATCCTGTTTAAGTAGCTATCTTCAAAATCACATTCAATTCAACAAATACCCTTCTTAGTGTTGTGTCAAAGCCACTGACTAATAACAACTTTTAGAAATCCAATCTGTTTTTACTGTTTGTGTTATATGCTTATGTTTTTGTTTCTCTCAGCCCCGACATCAAATCTATAGTGTTAAACCTTTGTGTATTACCACTTCCATTTTTTTGATTCTCATTGTCATTTTGTTTGGGTCATTACAATTTGAAACCACTACTATCTGTTAGGGAAATAAATTATCATTCAGGGTTTCACAGAAATGCATTTCTGGTTTCAAGAAGTACTAATGCTCTATCAGGAACTTGATAGTTTTGTGCCTCCTATGAGAAAAGAATCTGAAAGTCTAGGTTACTTATCTAGAGACTAGAACTATCAACATTGAAAAATCAGTTTGCAAGCGCTGAGTGGGAGGGCAAAGAGCAATGTGAAAGCATGCAATTGCTACTCACATATCTTACTGTATCTTAAGTCCATATTTTTTTCTTTTTCAAATAAAAGATAAAAGGGTGAGTTGGTAACTCCATTTAGAATAGAAACATGCCCATCAATGCTCTGATTATATATGATCTAATTGCAAAAAAATTAATTGATGCTACTGAAGACAGCTGACCTCAAATCACCCACTAAAGTCCCACTTTTTTCTTTTTTTTTTTTTTTTTTTTTTTTTTGTAGAGGTTATAAGCAAGAGAAATTCGAGTTGGCAACATCTTATCATGGTAGCTTTCTTAAAACACGTGATTTTGATCATGCTTGAGGCAGTGAAAACTGCCTTTGGACATGAGGGATAAGAGAAAGATTTCAAGTAATCACAAATAATACTGTGGAAAGCTGAAACCGTAACTAGGACATTTATCTCTGAATTTATCTCAAACATACAGCTGGTCATTCCACGATTTCTACACACATACATACAGCAGCACTACAGGACCATCAAAGGTCAGAACTACATCAAATTAAAAAGAATGTACCTTTTCCCTCCTACTTGAAAATAAGGATTTTCATTAGGCCTGCAGTTCCCAATCTTTTTATAGTGACCTGCCCTTCTTTGGCCAAATCCCATTCCTCAACAGCCCCCCTGCCCTTGCAAGCTGAAGACTGGCAGTCCTGGACAACCTGCTCTAGCTGACCCTGCTAGAGCAGGAGGTCTGGACCACTTGATCGACAGGGGTCTCTGATAAACCCTAATAGTGTGTGACTGCCCTCCCTCTTTGAGCCCCCCACCACCATCCAGGGGTTATCACTTGGTCACTGATGACTGAGGAAGCAGATGAAACCTTCAAAACTTCGATGCTCTGTCTTCCTGAAATGCATATTTACTTTCTGAGCTATGCTGCCCTGATGATTTTAATCATCATGCCCCCAGTGTTTCAGGGATATCAAAAAGTTGTTCCTAAGGAACAGAAAGAAAACCAGGTATGGAATTGTCCCAGAAAGACTGCAAATTACCTTAGGCTGGTGTTACACTTCTATTTAATCAAAATATTTTAAAAAGATGGAAATTAATGTCTACAACACAGTTTACAAAAATAACTCCCAATTTGTTGTGCACAAATATTTTTTAAAAATTCACCCCTTATGCCAGCATTTTGGCTCACTATATTCTACTCCTCTGTCATTAACACTCTCTGCTGTAAGCACAACTCCTAGCTGGGGACTCCAATGTGTAATGGAGCTAAGAGAAGATTCCAGATCTCAGTTGTGCTGGCATGAAGATGGGTCTCCTCAGTGCTACAGAAGACAATATCCTAGGGAGACTGGAATCAGTCCTATCCTGCACTATTCAAGCCAACACATATCAAGAAGCAAATAATTACCAGCTAATGGCTACAGATGGAAATGTAACATGTATCAGCCTAAGCATTTCATGACAAGTGACAGAACGGCTTGAAAAAATGGGCATTGTTTTTCCAAAAGGGTGGAAGGTGTCAAGAGCAAAGAAAAAAGGGTTACCTCTTCAGATTGGGAGGGGCTGATTCTGGGCATTGGAGATACTTGTGGTGTTTTCAGCTGTGTACTGTTGCTGTCTGGAACAAGCTCTCTGTGGATTGACTGAATATGGTTTTGGAGTTCACTTTCTGATTCAAATTTAACATTGCAACTAGAACATCGAGTCTTCAGTCCCCCTGCCTTGCTTTTGTTCTCAATGGAACTCAAGTTCTCATTTTGGCCCATGCCTTGTCTGTTACTGCTTGAAGGGATGTTGACACTTGGACTACCACTTTTACTGAGATTAACACAGCTAGCACACAGACCATATGGCAGACCGTTGATGTCAAGTTTCACTAAATCCTGCTTTGAACGGAATTCCTTCAGGCAAGAAGCACACTTGTACAGTTTCTGGAGATGCTGTGCACGCCCCGTGGACTGCACGGCGGAGCCATTTCCAGTTTTCTGCATGTGGAACGTCCCATGGATCTTCAGCTCCAGCGTGGAGGTCACTGTCTGCATGCACACCACACAGCGAAACCCTGTCAAGGAGTTCCTCAGGTCAGGGTGCATCTGGCAATGCTCTAAAAACTCCTCCTCGCTCTGCAGAGGCATCTTGCAAATCCTGCAGTTTCCAGTGTCCAGGCTCTTACTGTGGGTGACTTTATGTTCAGTAAGAGTCAGAAGAGAAGGAAACCGCTCACCACAGATGGGGCACATGTAATGTTTCACTGGTCCCAGGTGCGTCTGCATGTGCTCGCGGAGGCCGTTTTCAGAGAAGAATGTTCGCGAGCACACGTTACACTTGTAATTCCCTTTAATGAGTTCAGCCTTCTTCTTCACTATGGCACTTTCTCCAGGTCGAATGTTGTGGTCTCGAAGCTGGTGATTTTGCAGGAGAGTCTCCATGGTGTAAGCTGCCCCACAAATGTCACAGCCATACATGGGTTCGGATGTGTCAACATCTTCCTCGCTGCCATCGTGGCTGTTATGGGACTCCTGACTATTTGTCAACAAGGTCTGCAGCTCCACTTCTTCTTTCTGGACCTGCTCAGAGGCCCCATTTGTTCCACAATTTGGAGGTTTTGTTTCAAAAACACAATGTTTCTCCCTTAAGTGCTTTTCCAGCAAGATGATAGCATGGAAAGCTTTGCTGCAGAACTTGCAGTTGTACTTCTTGCTGTGCGTAGTGATGTGACATTGCAGCTCCACCTCCGTACCAAAGGACTCACCGCAGAAGATGCACTTGTGCACTTTGCCTTGGTTCTCCAGGTGGTTGTGTTTCACGTGAAGCTGCAGGTCAGTCTCGTTGCGGAAGTCCCAGTTACAAGACGTACATCTGTATACCTTCTTCTCATTGCTGTGCTTCACAGCCAAGTGTAACTGGATGGAGACTTTGGAGTCAAAAACCTCTTGGCACAAGGTGCAGCGGAAGAATACAAATGTATGCATGTCCAGCAGGTGTTTCTGCAAGTCATCCACAGAAGTGAACTGCTTATCACAGCTTTCACAGATGTAGTAGGTCGAGGTGATCATGAAATGAATGGTAACATGCTTCAGCAGGGATTCCTGATTTGGAAACTCCTTGTTGCACTGTGGGCAGGTCAGTTTTGGTAGGACAGTGTCAAGGTGTGTTTTCAAATGAGTCTGAAAACCATCCAAAGAAGTATACTTAGCACCACACTGATTACAAATATATTCACCTGCAGGACGAGGAGGAGCACCTCCAACTGCTTGCATCATTTTTAAAGAGGTCTGCTCAATGGTTACAGGAGATAATGGACTCATGGCTCTGGATTTTTTTCCATTGTGGATGTAATTCAGTGCCAAAGGAATGTTCTTATGGTTCTCCTTGATATGTTTGTTCAGTTTAAGAACGCTATTAAATATTGGAGAGTTTGTACAGTAAGAACAAGAATACACTTCCACCACTGGATCTTTTGGGGTTCCAAGCACAGGGGAACCAAATCGGGAACTGCTAAGATCACAATGGACTTGTCTAATGTGCTCTTCCAGGGAAGAATCTGTAAGAAATCCCATGTAGCAATGGGGACAAAAGAACGCATTACTGTCCTTAGCAGCAGGGTTGGCAAATCCATGAGAACATCGGATATGTTCTTGAAGAGTGTTGAGGTCGTTGAACACTTCCGAGCAGAAGTTGCACTGGTACACCATGGCAGGCATGGTGGAAACGATCAGCGCTGGGTCTGGAGCTTCATGGACTTGCTTCAGATGTTCGTTCAGATTGTAGAGAGATGGCAACACCTCCAAACAATACTGACAGATATGGGCTTGTTCGGGTTTATCTAAATGCATAGTTTTCAGGTGTATCTGCAAAACTGCAAGGCTGGAAAATAACTGTTTGTTGCAATAAATGCAGCTATACGTAACTTTCGCTTGTTTACTCGAAGGGCCAGTGATATCTGGCACTTGCTGAGCTGCCCGCTTCCTTCCACGACCCTTCGGTATAGGAGGAGCCGTTTCCACCATTGTTGAACTATCCACGGAAAGATTTGAGTCCGGAGTGGTGCTAGAAACTGAGGTGTAGCCCACAGTTACCAACGATGGGCTGTTGCTGTGGTTGCATGACTCTGGCTGCTGGTGACTATCCATGTGGCTGTACAGCTCTTCCACAGTGTGGAAGGTCTCAGAGCATATGCTGCATGAATTCTTCTTCTCACCATTATGAGCCTGCTCCATGTGATTTACCAGAGACGTCTCCTCTACAAAGAGTTCATGACAGTAAACACACTGAAGAGCAGAACGGTCTTCGTTAGGGGAACACTCAGGGTGACATTCTGCAATGTGCTTTTGAAGATCCTCAGGAAAATCAAAGCCTTCTTCACACTGACTGCATTTCTGAGTGTCTTTCATTTTCCAGTCCTCCATCCGCGAGGCTGACTGAGAGCCATCTTTGTTCCTCTCATGGACCTGCATGTGACCATGCAGCGAACTAGACGACAGAAATCCACGTCTACAAATGGCACATTTATATGGCTTGTTGGATGTATGAGTCTTTAAATGAATTTTAAGGTGATCGCTCCTCGAGAACGCCGCATCACACTCACTGCAGTGATACTTCTTATCCCCAGTGTGAAGCTTTATGTGGCGATCCCTGCTGCGTTTGTGTTTGAAGAGACGACTACAATATGTGCATTTGAAGGGGAGCTTGTCGCTGTGACTTTGCTCGTGGTGTTTTAAGTAGCTGAGGCGGCTGAACGATTTGTCACAGAACTGGCATGGATAGGGCAACCCCGGGCCTCCTTCTTCTTCACCAAAATCACAACCCTCTCCATGGCTTGGGGAAGTCTGGTCTTTGCTCGAAGGTGATGATGCTGGCCATGAGCAGGTGGGGTCGTCCTCAACATCCACTCCATCTGAAATGAGAAAGAAACATTCCCACAGGCTTAATCTCTACGGCTCAAAGGAAACAGCAAATCATATAAACAACATAGACATGCTAGCCCTGAGTAGCTAAAATGCACTCCACTCAGACTAGAATACTTCTTACACTTGTACCAAATAGCTTCAAGACCACATTTATTTTTATCAGATTGTAAAATATTAGAAGTTATTAAATAGTTCTGTGCCTATATTACTTTTTTATTGCTTTTTTATCATTCCTTCTCAGTTGCAGGATATGTATTATACATTGACAACTTTATTAAAATGCAGATTTTAATATATTTAATGTTTCTTTTGTATCCATTGTAAAATGATTTGCATATTATTTGAGCATCTGAAGAGTCAAAGGAAAGGAGAAAATATTACAGGAATGATTTGAAATTAATAAAGTCAACTCACATGCCTAATACTTAATAAAAAAAATCCCCTCTGCTTTGCTACAGTTTCCCCCCAACCTTGATGTTCACTCTGAACGCAGAAATCTTTTAAAGGCTACCACTGAGAGAGACTTGGGTGTTATTCAAATAAATAATATGAAAAAGTACTGGGGAGGAACAGGACAACACTATAAACAATGATGTTTTCTCTAATGCAGTGCAAGCAGATTTCTTCAACAGCCATACAATTCAGTCACCAAAAGCTGGCAGCTGGATCATTAAATGTTCCAAACAGACTAGCAAACCAAATGCTAGGATCAAGGAAAACGAGAAAGTTTCATGAGGGTCAGATGTGATCAGCATTTTTTTTTCTCTTTCAAGTTCAAGAGGTTGCCCGCCACGGCTTCCTTTTTGCGAGCGCCTCGGCCAGCTGAACTTCCTTAGTTCAGCACAACCTGCACTGTGAGGCGATCACAGACAAAGCAACTTGGAAAAAGCTGGAAACAGGAAAAATGATAAATGATTATGGCAAAAGCTGAGAGATTTATGGGCGACAAAGAAAAGACAAAACAAGACTGCTAGCCAGATAACAAGCTGAACTAGTTGTACATGCTATTACCTCACCTTTGGATGGGCCAAGGGATTTTTTTTTAACAGGTGTGCTCTACAATTTCTGTAGCTTTTGCTCTAAATGTAGACTACAGCACTGCAACGATTGTCCTTCTTTTAACCTAAAATTTCTTTTAAAATATCGAAAGAATGCTTGGTGAACCTCTCTGAAATAAATGGCCCTTTTATTCCTTTCCAGGGGCAGTACTGGGGGTTCTTTCACCTTTTAAAAACAAAATTGATTACAAAGCACAGAAAAAAACAGGCTAAACCTTTTGAAAAGTATCTTTTTCTAAAAGTGTTTTTCACAAATGGTACATTTCTTAATATCGTCAGCCTCTTATCAGAAATCTATTGCGCTAACATGAAAGTTAGAGCTGGCTTATATTATATAAACAAAGTCTGAGCTTGCTTTCTTTAAGGTAACAAGATTTTACTAGATTATCAACCCCTGGCTTATCCACGGGAAACAGATGAGGATTCATTCCTTTCCTGCATCTAGAAACTGATGACAACACCATCTCCCTATCAATGCCAGATGGCAACCATCTAACCCTGAGAAAACAACCAAACACCATTCCTGGACCCTTGCCCATCACAACAATGCTCTGCGATACAAGCTGAAAACTGCGTGGTTTCTTACCCTCCTGTTTATTTCTTGAAGAAGTGGGTTTCACAGATTGCCCATACCTTCCATACACACACAAATATATATATCTGCATTTATCTGTGTATGAATTTGCACTAATGGTGTTTATTTAAATAACAGAAGCAAACCCTAGCCTAAATGTCATGTCTTTGAACTGCAAAGGCGTTTGTTTTCTTAAAAAAATAAATCCTACCTTCCAGCTAAGACACCGTCATCTGTTAACATGCTTAGCAATGTACTGTAAGCAGAGTTATTCGCTTGTGATAGATGCTAAATATTACGAGACAGCTGAGTTTTTAAACTGTTACATTAATGACTCCAATATTCACAGGAGACTTTTGATGTAAATCTGTGTACTGCCCTCTCAAATTGCTGGGTTTGACTCTAAAACTAGAAATAATCAAATGAGTGGAAAAACTATGCACAGAAAAAAATCTTAATTCTTGCCACATTTTAAATTTTAACTAAAAATTTCCAGACAGCTTTTTTTAAGTGAAAAACCCTTTTATCCTTTACAATCAAATAAATTTCTGATATATAAACAGTGCTGGCAGATAAATAGAAATTTATGTCATGCAACCGAGTAAAGAAAAATAGTCTGCAACTGGCTAGGCTACATATTTTGTAACCAAATTTGGTATTAAAATGTATATCCTACGCAGACATGATGTATTGTTGTATAAATGTTTAGAGGAGTATATAGAAGGCATTATAAATAGTGTACCATCCCCGACACAGCAGTAAATCACTTTCTGTGGCCACTGCCTGCTCGGTTTTACCTATTATATAACTATTCCCCTTGGCTTCTGAATCTTTGCAGGATGTCAGGCTGGCAGCAAGGAGAGGAGCGGGCGCCGAGCGCCAGCCCTGCGCGAGCACGGGGAGCCTCTTCCCTCCCAGCCACGTCTCCTGTTCCAGTAAGGCACGGGGAATTCCATGTATCCCCGTGCAGGATGACAGGATTTTCCCGGGAAGGAGCGTAACGACCGAGCGGACACATTTCCCAGCTCTCGGCTGGGCAGGATGCTGCGCAAGGAGGGCTCTGTGCTGCCCTCCCACGAGCGGGGGGCAGCCGTGCCCGCAAGGACCCACGGAGGGGATTTTTAGACCTTGCCGGTGCTGCTCAGGGACGTGGGCTGTGCAGGTGAATCTCTGCTCTGAGGCTGCCGGCCTCAACACCGGCGACCTTGTTGCAGCCCGCAGCCCGTCTGGGGCTGGCCGGAGACGGCCATGAGCCAACCTGGACATGGAGCACTCCAGCGGTGGCCTTGCCTGTCCCTCCCTTCCCCACGGAGACGCCGTGCAACCCCTAAGAGCCTCCATTTCGGAATGACAAGCCCAGCGTGCTGCCGTGTGTGCGGGCATGCCCCGCGCAGGCCCTGGGGAGCGAGCGCGGCCTGGCTGAGCCCAGCTGGGACGAGGCCGCCGCCGGCCTGGGCGGCCGGTTCCCCACACACACAAGCGCCTTTGTGTTTGGGGAGAGGTTTTACTCGCTCGTGGGAGATGAGGCCTCAAATCCCGGCTTGCCAGCCGCTCTAATAGAAAATCCGAGTGGTTTGCTGCTGCTCTGCATACATCCATGCCTATATAAATCTACAGGCACCTACCCACGGAGCTATGTCAACACGACAAACACTGATTTTAAATGTTTTAGCAAGCTTTCTTAAACCACTCTGGGCCAAACTTATAGGCAGAAATACAAGTGCCACTAAAGTCCCCAGGAGCAGATGCATCCATCTGGGGCAGAATAGGGCCCAATTATTCTACAGGGCATTGATGGAGTTTCTAAAATATACTTTCTGTATCGACTTCTTTTTCTTTCCTTCGGCATCACTAAGTGCTGCTTACTGCAAATGCCTTTTTTGTGTTATGGCAAGTATTCTGAGTTTCAATGTGATGCACTTAGCATGTCCATGTAAATTTTTAATTTTTGGAACCAGTCACTTCACACTCACTGACTCTAAGAGAGCTCTAGCACTCGCAACCAAAAAACTTCACTGGAAACCGGCTACAAGGCCTAAAAGTCTATTTAAAGATGCAAATGTGTGTGAATAGTTAGTGCAGATGTTTTTCTACACCAACTGTACTTGCTGAGTTTCACCATTTCCATAAAGCACATTAAAACAAGTGTGTGAACACTCTGAGATGAAAGTACCAAACACTCCTGAGACTTCCAGTGGAAAGTAGAGCTGCCTGACTTTTCTCCAAGCAGACAGGAATGCCCATGATTCAGCAGCCTGAGTAAATAAAAGAGGTCCTTATTTCCTAATTTTGCTGGCTGGCCACACTGCAGCAGTCTCTGTGTTGCTGCCAAAGGGGATGCAAAACTGGAACTACACCCAGCAGCTGAAGGACTGTCTTTGTTAGGCAGCCAGGCCTTCCTGACCATCTTCTGGCAGCAAACCTACCATATCCTGCGAGGAAGACCTCCATCTCAGGCTTGATAGTTCGCTAGTCTGCCTAATAGGACTAAACAACAGATTTTGCCTGCTCTGTGTTGGAGGAGGACAGCTGGAAACTCAGTTAGTAGCAGAGTAACACCTGTTCAGTCATATTTATGGGGGAAAGTGCTCACTAACAGAAAAGTGAAGTAATACCAGAAGGAGTTATCCCATGAAAGGGGGAGGGATGGAGGGAGGGAGGAAGGGGGAAGCATTGGAGCACAAAAGCACCTCTGTGGCCCCAGCAGCCAGCCGCTCGTGTGCCAACCCCAGTAGTTGTGAAGTCTTAAAAGTGATCTTATCCCTGGTGCTGCTGGTTGAATTAACAGTACTGCTCCGGGAAAGGGCTGTGTAGGCTCCGGGAAGGTTTACAACATCTGCACACGTTGGCTGCAATATGCTTCGGGGCACTTGCTTTATCACGCCGCATTTTTCTATCAGATTTAAACATCGCGAGTGTTTTTCCATGCCACTGTACAAATGGCCTCACTCCTAGAGAAAATGTCAGAAAACCTTTTTGTGACATACTATATCCTCTAGTAGAACAGAGTTTACAAACATGAACAAATTAATATTCCCCAAATCCTACCAGCAGTAGCTTCCTATTTCCCCCATTTTGCTGCTCCAGTAACTGGGGCACGCACAGAAAAGCCGCAGCAGTTTGCCTCAGGTTACTACTGTAATCTGTGCAAAGGAGGGAACAACCCAGATCTCCGAGGTCTGAGCCACCCTGCAAGAGAATTCCTTTCCTTTCCCTGAAATACAGTGTTGCCAGAAAGCTAAGGTTGATGGATGTGACCAAAGAGGAAGCGTTCACAGCAACGGCAGACTCACCATATAGATCTCCTCCAGTAGCCTGCATGAGGTATGCACAAGTACTATACAGCTTCTTAAACCAGAAGGACTAAAATGTATAGCTATAGTTATGTAGGAAAAGCATATACTAAAAAAAAAAAATGGCAAATCAAGTAAACCAAGCAGCAGAACACATGCACACTTAATACATACCTTTACGTGCATACAGGTTATGAATATGTATGTATACGTGTGCATTCTACTTGTTGTATAGCTATTACTTGTAGTACCATCTCAAGTCAAAGACTGATTCATATTATGCAATCATATCACATATGTATGCCTTTACCCACATATTAAAAAGGAAGGACAACACACAAAAAAATACAAGTTTGTTAATTTACCAGGTGACATAATAAAAGATAACAAATTATATATAAATATCTCTCTATATAAAGGACTAAATAGCAGACAGGTAGGTCTGTTAACTTAAAGGAAGATAAACTTCCACAGTTTTAAATCCTTGCATTTTGGGGCAGGCAATTGAGTGGAGTGGTTATTATATATCATATAGTTTACTTGTAATGGCCATTTCAGATTTTAGTGCTAGACACATTTTATATTATTACTAACACTAATTGTCGGCAGGGCTACTTTGAAAATGAGATAAAGAATCTTATGGGAATACACAGGTGTGAATAAATAGTAAATGAAGAGGTTAGGTATTATTGAAATAAAACAATATTGTGCTGTGTATTGTGAACCCATCTTAGTAACTAGAAAACCTAAGGATAGTGTTTAAGCATCAGCATGGTTTCAATGATGTCCTACCATGTATCACTGAAAAAAAATATGATTTTGAATTTCCTAATAGAATTAACAGATAAAAAAATAAAGAATATTATGTAATAAAATAAAAAATATGTAATAGCTCTCATTTATTTTCAATAGAAATAGATGTAGTTTTGGAAAACCTGCAACTTTCATACTAGCATCACATTTTTTCACATCAGTGGCCCCATATTAAACTCACTCATTTGTCTCATAACTTATTAAATGGCTCGAAAACTAATACTCTGTAATGGGCATTCAAAAGAGAAATGTGAACTTTAAAAATTATTTATAATTTACAGATGTTTTAAAAATTATCAATATTTCAAAGCTACTTTGGGAACACCAATTAAATACATTCACAGTTAGATTACTGGGGGAAAATCAAACAGGGGTTCCTGATTAACAGAACTGAGACAGCTAGTAGGGAAGTTTCCCCGTTTTATACTTCACACCCAGAATAAAGGCAGCTCCAGAAATAGCAACTAAGGCATGTGAATACCTCACAAGAAAAAACTGCTTTATTTTATAAAACACCTTTAACGTCACTAATGTTCCTGTACTGCTCTCCTAAGATAACTTAGGTCTCCAGTTCCATTATGTCTTCTCCACAAGATGTATATATGACTGCTATACATGTACAGAGGAGCATAAATGTTTTCCTTGACTACTGCTTAAAGTTCATTTGAGCAGATGGAGCCCAACGAATTGTGTCTTCCACAACCAAATTAAAGAAAATGCATGTAGTTCACATTCTGCTCCACCTCTCAGATCATACAGAAAAATCAATCTGGAACTGGAAGAAAACTGAGCTCACCCCAATTTTTTTCAGGAAACCCGTATTTTGTGCCTTGCAAGGCAGACAGAAAGAATAAGTAATTTCGCACAGTCCTGTACATACAACTAATGACAGTCACCATCCTCAAAGCTTATTATCCTGCTTTACGTAATTGCAAATCACATGTTGCACAATTAATTTACAGGGCTTGTTTAGTTGTGACTATATGCGTACTAAGCGGTTCAAAATAGCTCATTTGTCCACTGCTTAAATGTGACAAACACATTTACATTATATTTCCTCCTCTGTAAGTTGCTGTTGCTTTTGGTAGTTGCTTTTTGTTTGTTTGTACAGAACGAGTCAGGGACCACCAGCCTTGCTCCATCTCAGCTTCGGGTCAGGAAAAAAATTGCCCTGTGAGTGATTACATCTACAATCAAGATAACGGGGCGGGGGAAAATAAATAAATAAATAAATAAAAGCCACAAAAAAAAGTATTCAAATGGTCTACCAAATTTGCCCATAATAATGGTCTCCTAAGAATGTGTATATTAACAGCCTCATGTACTAAACATAGCGATTCAATCAGTCCTTTGCTAGAAAATAATCATTATAATTTGTTGTGCTGATAACAGCATTTGCACTGCTTATTAAGAACAACAAATGACTCCGGGACAGCAGTTCAGGTTCCTTGCTGGACTCCAGCGATTTCACACGCTTTCCCTGGGTCATGCCTCCCCCTAGGCAACACCATGAATAGGACCAAAAACCGTTCTCCCCAATTTTCCCCTGACCTGCCTCTCCCTTTGAGAGCTGCAGAAGCGCCAGGAAGCCTTGGAGGCAGCAAAACTAGCCCCTCTCGTGCAGCCCTGGGCATAGAGGCACCTCTCCAGCAGCCCGGAGGCGCGGGAACGGGAGGGCTGCTTCCTCCCGTGGCAGCATGAGGAGACCATCTCCAGGCCGAGCGGCGGCTCCTTCTCTCTCGCCATCCCAAACCCAGACAGACCCCAAACACTGAGGGAGCCCCTGCTCCGTAGCTGCCTCCTCAGTCTCCCTTCCCACACAACCCCAGACCCCGCTGGGAGGCGGGCAGGCTGCCAAAGCCCCCTGCGACGGGGGCTCACGCAAGACAGGGAGCCCCTGAGCGGGATGTGGGAGATGCCAAGCACCAGCCTGGCTTCTCATGCGATTAGCGCCCTTCTCGCACTTGAAGCTGGCGTGTAACGGTGCAGGTCTGCAGGGGTTCCTGCAAGGTACCTCACGCCCAGCAGTCTGGCCTCTTTTCCCTCACACGCGCCTGTCCCTCCCACCCGTGCCCGTGTTTCACCCACCCCAACTCAGTGCTCCATCCCTGCGAGAGCAGAGCAGCAGCAGGATGCGCTTGGAAGGGGCTAAACTAGGACAAAGGAAAAAAGGGAGGCGGCAATGTGTGGGAGACAAAAAGGATGTAAGGAGAGGAGAAAGAAAAGAGTAAATAATTGCATCTGAAAGGCACCCAGGGAAGGATATCATAGGAGCTTTCATAGGAAATGGAAAGTAAAAAGGAATGAAGATCAAGCAAAAGCCATGCTGCCAGTTAACACTTTCAAAAACATATCAAACGGTGTTTTTTTACAGTGTGCTAGAATTAAGCACAGTAAATAAACATAAAACTGCTTATTTCTGAGGATGACAGAGAGGTAGTGGCAGTCTTATTTACACAGGTGGAACCTCCTGGCCCTAGATTTGCCAAGGAGCCTCCCGCAGCCCGAGCAGCAGAGAAGGTGGGATTCACGGGCCCCAGGGGCAAGGGGGAAGGGTCTGCAGCCTCCCACTTTGGGCGCTCAGCTGCAGGAGGGGAACCCTGGGCTCTTTACACATTAAAGAACTGCTGGATTAAAAACAAAAATAAACCAAAGTGCAAGTTCCAGAGTGCCCAAATCCCCCGGATTAAAGGAGTGCCCTTCCCAGTAGGTTGATTTCCTTCTCAAACACACGTCTCCCAGCCCCGTGGACAGGCTTTGCTGCGGGGAGCCCAGCTCTGCAGGAAAAGCTTCTGTCCAAGGGTCCTCTGCTCAGGGATGGCAAAGGTGCTGGGCACCCAGAGGCTCCTGCCGGGCAGGTTTGCATAGACTGCCAAGCCACAGATACCCGAGAGACTTTTGATTAAAGCAAGCAGTGCCTAATGAACCGGGGTGGACCTAGGGAGGGAGGTTTTGAATAACCATTTATATTTAGCTTCTTAAAGTCCACCTACATCCCGCTTCAGGCTTCTCCTTCCAGACTTGTCTGTTCGTGCAGGTGTTCTGTAGGCTGCTAGAAATTACAACCCTAAGCAAAAGTAACCTTGTTTTTCAGCTAAATCAAGAGCTCAGATTGGGACACAAACGCTCAGGCTGTGCAGTGCAGTCACCCTGGGAGCAGGTGCCGTTTCCCTGCAGTCAAACTGCAGTGCAAGACAAAATAATCCTTTCCCCCGGAGTCCCGTTCTCCCCAGGTTACTTGAATGGGAGACTCCCGCGGATGCCTTTCCCAGGAGATGGGCACTTCAACCAGTTCACACACACATCCAGCCTGTAAATGCTGCAGCCTGGAAATGGGACCCAGGGAATTTCACAATTCAACGTGGTCAGAAGACCAAATGCCCCTGTGCAACTGTCACACAGAAATGCACCTACTGCCTCTCCTCGTACCAGCCAGGACACCAGTCCATCCATGTGGGATTTTGCAAGGAAAGAGTCACAGATTAAGCATTTTTCACATTTAAAATATGCATGCTGCATTCAGCCTTTAACATTATACGGGCTTATTTGGATGATTGAATTATAAAAGAGAGGGGCATGCTCTTTGCAAAAGGCAGCATCTTCCTGCTCTTTATAATTTCCATTCACCAAAGCCTGCTGAAACTCATGACCAACTGTCTGAAATACAGGCCTCTCCAGAAATACAGAGATCTCTGCTTTGTTAAAGCCTATATCTAAAACAACCCTTTGTAGCTTCCTCAGCGTAGAATGGAAGCCTGGTGTGAAATACAGTAAATTAAGCCTTCTGCTGTCAGGGCTGGAAATGAGAGTAGAACAGAATAGCTGCTGGATTTGAAATGATTTTTTTTTTTTTTTTATTGGCTTCATTTACATCCTGTCTAAGGTCTTCGGAGCAGCTCAAGGTGTCTTATCTCTGGCTACCAGGGGGTATTTTGCAGTCAAAGCAGTTAACGTACTTTCTCCCTCTCTCTCTCTCTTTTAAGGCCATCTTATCTTATCAGGCAGATCTCTCCAGGCTGAGGAGAACCCGTACTTATCAGAAACCGTACACCATATTGACAGCTCAGTGCTGCTAGGGACAAATGAAAGCTTAGGCTAGAGAAAGATCTAGTTAACCTGTTCCACTCTCCGTTCAGGCTAATCTGCGGTTTGTCTAACTCCGGGGGACGCTGCGTGCCTTTCCTCTGTTTGCTTGGACAACAGAGGCACGCGATGACAACCGATGGGTTGCTAAAGGTGGTGCCCAGGTAGGGGAGCAGCCTCTGCAACAGCCCCGAGGCACTTTGCCTGCGGACTCGCAAGCGGGAGCAGCGGCGCCGACCTCCAGCAGCCCCTCCTCGGGGTGCCCTGGGGGGCGGCAGGCGTGGGGCAGCCCCTCGGCATGGCTGGGGTCGCACAGCCCAGAGCAGAGGGTTGCACACGAGGGGAAGCGGGCACGTTGGGGGTCAGGGGGAAAACAAACCCGTGAAGCCCCTGAACTGAAGCAATATCCCTCTGCAGGAGACCTTGCGGCAGGACAGCGTCAGCGGGTAAGAGCGGTCAGCCCCGTTCAGTGCTATCTCCAGGAAATACACAAGCCAGCGTCCTCTCTTACTGCTACAGAAATGCAAAGAGCAAGATTTCTTTAGCTCGGTGTCAAGAGCAGCGAGGTAGGTCTCCAAAGTTACAGCTGCTGACACTGCCAGTCTTAATCATTCACCAGGATTTCAGATAAAAATACACGTAAGTGAGCAGTCATTAAGCCGGTCCGATGTGACACTTTTTAGGTTTATTTTCCTCCTCTGCGTCCCAACAGTTCACRAGCAGTTTTATGTTAGTGATAACCCCAGACTTTCCCTGCGGAGAAGGTTCACTGTTAATTGTCCATTATCTTGGTGTGTCAGTGCAAAGGAGAGGGGAAGAAACTCTCATCCAACTGGTTTCACCTCCCTCTCTTGAGAGTGATGCCCTTGTCAGGGCATTAAAGACATGAAAACCTGCCACTTATCAGAATTGTATTTGAATCGAACTACTGTCCTTGAAAACAGTGGACACCAGATACCATCAGAAAAAGTCACATTGGCAGCTCCAGTTCTCTGTGACTTAGACAACCTTTCATAAAACTTATAAATAAATCTGTGATTGCAGATCCGTATGAGGATCAGTAATATTACGGCTGTGGCTTAAAATGAGAAGAAAAGTAAGTTTTCTTTCATTTTATGACTTAAAAAATGTGCATTTTACAAGTAATAATTACAAGAATGAAGAAAAGTTGGCCAGGCAGATATTTAGCCGCTGCGTTGAGTTTCTAGATAATATAAATATATTACTTCATATATTCATTCATTCAAATGAATTTGGTATAGCAGTAGGTGCTGGTTCTTCAAAAAGTGACGGCAGTAGAAAGAAGATACATATGATATCTTTTACGAAACAGTTCGGAAGATTTCAACAGCTTAAATAAGCCTGAAGAGGCATCTAAATCTACACTCATTGCTGAACCAAATCGTAAAATTTTTTAATTACTGCACAACACCAATTCTTAACAAAACATAATTCAAGCCTATTAAAATGCTGAATTTGCTTGCTAGAATGAAACTATATTTCAAGGATTTCTATTAATCTGTTCAGAAGCAAAATAGAGAACCTAAAATATACCCACMACTGCAGCACTGAATCTGTTCTTTCTGTTTGGAGAGTCTGAATGACTCTCCTTGCTTTTCATAACTTGAAATCACAATGAGGATGGGAAAAAAAAAGGAAAAGAAGTTACGCTTTGCTTTTAACAAGTAAACAAGTGTACAAATTAATTCAGAGAGCTGTAATTTTGAAAATTTTCTATGTTTAATGTGCACTGCAGTTAAACTACTTTTTCTGTACAAATTAATTTACTGCATCAGTGATCGATGTTTATGTTTAGGCAATTTTATTTCTCAGTATGGTAAAATTAGACCTAATAGTTGCAACCTGTTATGTCCAATCTGTCACTGAAATTCAAATTGCCTTTTTCCTATTATTCAAGGAGCAATTTGGAGAAATTAAAGGCATCTAAAACCAGAAGACAAACAATTCTCTGTAAGGACTCAATAGCCTGTGTCATCAACCTGCTCTAGGAACCAGTGATCTTTCCTAGGCAGAATCATTGCTGTCTTTTTCTTACATTCAGAAAGTYCCAATTCTGCAGAGCCACAAAAGACACAAATGTTTGAAAACAGGCGAGCATTTCACTCCTTGAAAAGAATGCAAAATCAGTATACGCTTTGAATGCGTGGAAATATCATTCACTGGTAACAAAGCCTCCCTTCTCCATATTCTCTAACTCTTGATGTTCATAAGTTTTCTGTTAGCCATCCACATACMTACCTACAAAAAGAGATATATTTCTTCATCTAGCGGAAGTTTGTTATTGTCATAATGCTCTTAGCAGTGAAGCATTCAACTGTCACAGGCAATTATTACCACTTCTAGTACAGAATATACGGGTCAAATTTTGTTTACTACGCWCTCCCATATTTTCCTTGCTCCAGTGGTATAGCTGTCCTATGCATACCTGGCTACTCATTCCAGTCCCTGAGACAGCTTCTGGCACCACCTTCTAGGTATTCTCTGGGACTTCCTGGTACTCATCCTGCTTTCCAGTGTATTTTACCAATTTTGATCATTTTTCAATTTCTGTATGGGATATTGTCCTTTTCTTGTATTAATTTTAAAAAATATATATAGTTTAATTTTTGTATTAATTTTAAAAATTATTTTTTTACACTTAAAAATCTAAAAATAATCATCCACACAATTACTGATAATTATCCTTTTCCCTTCTCCCTCCCTCACTAAAAGATAATTACCCTCTTCCTTTTTTTACCCCCTCGCTTCTTCTGCCTTTGTTTTTCTGTGTGCATTTGCGTATGGAAAGAGAGATTCTTTTTTCTCACACATCCAGAAAGAGCCCTTTGGGCTCGGAATATCGGGCTGCATACAAGCTTTTGGTCTGGCTGGAGATGGATGAAACAGGAAGAGCAGGATGAGAGATGATGCGGGTTTGGGGGAGAGTTTCCATTTTTCCCAGTCACTTTGTTTTACATTCTATCTTTTATCACCTTTAAAATTCCAAGTAGGTTCATTTCTTTGCAAGACGGTTCACATCATCAAGCTGATTAACAATTTGCCACTAGGCTGTGCTGATTAATGTGGATTAGTCAAGTGATTAATAATTTTACTGTTGTGCAGGACGAAGCTGCCCTGAATGCCTTGGGTCTTGGGTCTTGACAATGTTTTACAATGGGAACTTCCTTAGACAGATGATCTGTAACTTCCTGATTTCCCAATGCTCAGCAAAGTGCCACGGCCTTACTCCTGAGTTCACTCCTCGGGTTTAGTGCCCATAAACTATTTTATTGTGACAGTATTTGACCCTTGCTTCTTGCACACTGCTTGGCTGCTAATTCCTCACGCCCGAGTCCGTTGGTTTCCTTGCCCCGTTTGATGTTATCCTCAGACCTATCTTCATCCGAGGTGCAGAGGTGCCTTTTTGCTGATTCTTACGCAGTTTCTAGAGYGGAGACCTGAACTTTTGTTAATGCCTTGGCAGGCAGCCCCACGCAAAAACCAGCATCATCTCCGTGGTCCCAGRCCTGAACGTAAGGGTTAAGCCAGTAGACTGGGGACGGGGAGCGGACAGTTTATTCCCATTCGGTGGCAGGAGCTCAGCCCATTGTATTCCACAGCTACAATCACACACTTCCTCACCGMGCGGCCCCGGAAGCGAATCCCTCTTTATCACTTATTGTACAAGATTTCCTGACGGGGCTCATGTTTTGACTTCTGTTTTGCTGATCCTGGACTTTGCAGTATTGTCAGTCTCCAGAGGAGCCTATAAAAGCACAATCTATTGCTAAGATTGAATAGCGGGCTCTGTGTTGGGTAATGCAGCGGCCGTCAGGCTGTACTTTCTTGCTAATTACAGTGGAAGTTCTCTCTTAAAGAAAACATGGCATTGCAAGCGGCATGGAGTCAGCTTTCTTTCTAATTGGAGCTTTCTTTCTAATTCTCTCCGTACTAAGTTTCACCATAAACACACTCCTCTATATTTGGATATTGGATTTAACCCTCTTAGACAAAATAAGACTCAACACAATTACATATTTATTTGATCTTTTCTAAAGCGCCCGTTGCAAGCCAAGTACCATAAAGAGCCAAATGCAACACAGTAAAAGCAGAAAGCAAAATCTAACAGCATGTTACAACAGGCTACGCACACGGAATTCAAAAGGGACCTGCCAGCCCCCAAAGACTCMATTCCCGACTAGTTAGAGGAAAGAGAAAAACAAAAGGGGAGCAGATGCGAAAACAAAGGTAGGGAGCCCATAAACCAGTCGTGGATAGGCCAAGAGAAACAAGCAGGCCTTGCAGCTTGCCCCCGGGGCAGCGGCTCCGCGGCCGGGGGACACGGGGCGCGACGCTCGTGCCCCACGGATCGGGGATGAAAAGCCAAGCAGCTCCACGCACCGGGCTCTGCTTTTTAATATAGCAGCTTCCCATCCCAAGGAGCCTCCAGATCGATTGCAAAGGAAACAATTAGGAGCACATTACAGCAGTCTAGCCTGGATGACTGCAGGACGCTCGATGGCCAAGACAAATAAGCAAAGTATTCAAAAATGCTGGAAATTCATCACTGGCGGGGAGCGGGGGGGGTTGAACTAGGTCCCTTCTTGCATTGGTCAATCACACTCCTGATCTGTATCCTGTACTGGCCTGAAAATGTCTCTCTCCACATCCCAGAAAACATCCGGCCTCTCTTTATTTCGTGACCACCAAGTAGGCCAAGTCTCCCAATGCAGATCATCTAAGTGCTTTCCTCTATTTTCCTTGGTATTGTATGTGTTGTGCTATAACCAGCTTCACTCCTCTAGAGCTCCTGCTTGCAAAATAACATTACATGCCTGCAAACACACTGCAGACCTTCCACAAGCCAGCACGGTGCATAGCAGACCAAATGAAAAACAAAACAAAAATCCCATATTGCAATGTCTCCAGCCAGTTAATGAAATTGCAACCTGTAGCTCCCCTGATCTTTCCCTAATGCCCCACATAAAGACAAGGCAGAAAATGAGATATAAAGAAGCTCTTATAATGGCAGACTCCCATGTGGAGGAAAGCAAATACTCATCTTGCTAGGAGGGATTACTCATGTGTCAAGACGGTCCAGCCATTTAATTGCTCGAGGCTGGATGCCAGCTTGGGGGCTCTCTTTGCTCTGGGCTCCAGAGCCGTGGGGCAGAAGCCTTAACCTCCAGCGTGGCCACAAGGGCAGCAGGGGCTGGGATGAGCACTGGGAGGCACCCTGCTCACTGGGAGGAACCTGTCGCAGCTGCGACTGCTGAGCTACATTCCCAGTGTTGGGCGACTTTCAATCCAGGAAAAATCATGCTGTGGGTTGGCCCTGCCTTGCAGGACGTCTTTTGGACCACTCTGCACCAGCTCCAAAGCAAAAGTCAAGCTTGTCTTGACTTTTACCATGGCGCACAAACGCAGTCTGAGGGCTTTTTATGTTCTGAGTATAAACTCAGGGGTATAAACCCAGTCACGACAGTCTGAAATGCAAACAAGACAATTTTTTTTTTTTTAATTTCCTCTGATCCTAACATGTCTGCAAAGTGGCCTGATAACCTCCAGGTCTGATTCTGATCTTCCTGGCAAAAAGGAATACGAACAACATCAAAGCAAACAACTGCTGACTCTGTATCGATGTGCGCGCAGCCTACGCTAACCAGGCAGCCTGTAACAGGAAACATTTCCAGGAATTTTACATGTGTTTTTATTACAGCAGGATCTGTTTTCTCGGTTTTATTCGGTCATGAGGTTGGATTTTCGAGTGCAGTGGTACAACACCAGGCCTGCTATTTTGCGAGTGGGAAGGCCGAGGAAAGGTTGTTCTCTCCTTGAATTTGCTGCATAAATGCTGGACGTTTATCCTTGGCTCTAAAGTCGGCTGCGTTAGCTCAGGATCACCATTCCCATAATGGATCGCTTCATTTGTACAGATCTCTGTCTTTACTTGACACAAGCTTACTGCCTCTGAACAGTTTTAATCTTCTGACTTTCTTCGCAAGTAAAAATGCTTTCCATGAAACCATTTGTTCACCTCAAATTAATTGATCKGGGGCAAAAAGCAGCCGTGACCCTGCGGCAGCTCCCTCTCCCATTTGGTGAAGAATTGAACACGAGCTGGCTAATCTCGGAGCTCTCCGCCAGATTCCTCCCCGTCCCCACACCTTTAATTTGCTTGCCCAACAGCTCATACTGGGGGTGTGCTGGGGGTAATGTGGTCGGGAGGCACCGAACACATCGAGGGCACTTTCAGCGAGCCGCGTACGTCAATGCAACCCTAGCAGACCAACGCAACAGATACAAAGGAGGACCAGCAGAAAAAAGAGTTGGCCAACCTTTTGAACACGAGGCTGTTTCATTTGTCTTACAGTGTTACCAAAGCACTGTAATATACTCAAATCCACAGACTCAGAATAAAATCCTGGCCCCACTGAAGCCGGTGGAATTTTGCTATTAACTTTAATGGGACTGGTATTTTAGCTTTCGGTCTGGATCTGGTTAGATGTAGGTTTTAAGAAAATCAAACTTATTGCCTGAGAGTCCAATGGTAATACTCAAAACAAATGAGTTATATTACTTGAGTTCATGAGGAAAATGCAGAACTAAAATTATGATAACTTTTCAAGGTTTATTAACTCAAGTCCCATAGCCTCAAGGGGATATCTCCATCTGCCCTATTTAAATGCTACCATGACAGTTCCTGTTCCTTAGTAAGTTATGTTAGAAAATGTCTCTGTATCCTAGGAATGCCTTTAGCTTACCACAGATCAGTATTTTCATCCAAAGCACACTGTGATTTTAGTTAGTACCAATAACTGTCTTTATGGAACATTTTTTAAGCAAATGTGAATGTTTAACCACTAACTTCCACATACAAAATGCATTTTGAAGTGGCTACTTGGAAAGCGAGGGTATATATGTAAAATAGTGTACACACATATATAAAAGCAAATAAAATACCCAAAAAGAAAGATTTACCTTCTCCCACAGATCTCCTCAAAGACCCTGGAATGCAACTTACTTCTTGAACTAATTTAACAGCTCAAAAGCAAACAAGCGCACGTTTCTCAGATCCCTCTTCCAGAAAAGCCTGCGGGATGAACAGGGCCGGGCCGTGCGGACGGGGCCCCAAAGCGAGTGCCCGGTGCGGAGCTCCCGCTCCTTCCCGCCTGCCTGGAGGCATCTTGCCGGCTCCAACYGCAGCACCGCTGCCCTGGGAGAGCCCCTCTCTCCGCAGGCTCATAGAGGAAATACAGATGTTAAAACAAACGGCACCAAAGGCCTCACCGCACCCATGCCACGGCTCAGCTCAGGGGCCCCGKCACGAGCCCGAGAAGTGTTTGCAGATGGTGCAGGAAGAGCGGCTGGATCATGTGGCGCGGCTCCGCACGGCCACGTGGACCTGCCTCCAAGGCTGGTGAACACGCCTTGTTCTGCTAATCCCACGTTTCCTTATCAAGGTTTGCCACGAGAACTTATGGAGTCGTGAAAGGGAGATGGATGGATTGCAAAATGAGTAGGATGATTCTTGCGTGCTCTCCCAGTGCTTAGCGGAGTGTTGCTTTATGGCTAACGCCAGCAAACTTTCAGATGTATCTCTACAGTTTCTCTCATCTTTTTGCCACTGCTCTATGGAATAACTAAAAACTCTCTCAGCATTAAGAGGAAAGCACTGGTCAAGTTTTCAGCACTAAATATTGAAAATTTCCTGTGCCCCCAAGCATTTTTGGCAAGAATTAACTTGCCCTTGTCTACTGAAGAAAGTGCTGACCTATTATTGGAGTCATTTTATCACCGTTTGTCTTGGAAAGAGGCTTTTAATTGTTCAGAATTTGCCCTTTAATGGATTATTAACAATGCAGTCGCAACTTCCTGAAATTAATACACTAATATTGGTTGTTTGGCCCTCCCAATCAATTTCTACCTAGGAAGCAATTTGTCTGAAACTCTGCTGACAACAGCGCTATTTTCTCCATCAAATTATGTACTTGCATAGCTAAGTGCTCCATTTAAAAAGACAACTCCCCCAAAATCTCACTGGCTTTCACTCAAATCATCACACTGACTTGCTATGTTATACAGAGGGTAGTTTTTTTCTTTTTTGGGGGGGCGGGAGATGTGTATTTTTTAGAGTTTTTCAAAGCTTTTGCCCAATTGGTGGATTTGTTAATCTTTCCTAAAATTTAAGATGCAAGATTATTCCTGTGAAAGATGTGTCTCTGACAGACATTCTCCTCTTCAGAAGGTTTTGATCTTGCCTTTTGGAGAGATGTGGCCTAATTCTTGATTTTACCTTATATCAGCCTTATATCAGTGTCAATTCCTTGACTTCACTGTGTTAMTTTGGTGAGACATCAGTATAACCCCAAAGCGAGCAGATTAGGCACACACTGCCTTCGTTCAAGAGCAGTCTGAAAAGCTACCAGTTTTTAAAGGTGCGTGGTTCTTGTAAAAAAGGCTGGTGAGCCCTTTGGAATGTAACTTAGTTTTATCAATCTATTTCTGTTATTATCCATTGCAATAATAGTGATTATTAATATTAGTGGCAATGGGATCTAGACAGGGACATTGTATAGGTTTGGCTTTTCTTTCCTTATTTCCATTTGCAACTGCCAAACTGCCCGCTCTGCTTCTTATGTAAAATTGCAGATGTCTTTCTTATTAATCAAGATTCTAATACATTCCAGATGAATAAACAACTTCGGCRCTGCAGCACGTACCTCAGTTCTTAAACCCAGGATTTATTAGAGCGGCTTGTTCCAAGATCTCTTAACTTAAAAAAGATGGTTTATTGTTCCTTGCTTCTACAGCAGGGGCCTAATAAATGCATTGAAACTATGGCTTTGTCCCCTTGCACCGCAGTATTCAAAGAGGTTTTAAACCCGGCAGCGAAACCTTATCCAGCTCCTTTGAAACTTTAAGTCRTTGCTCAAACTCCACCATCCAAATGCAGAAAACTTCATTGGGGATCAGGACCAAGGCAATACTTTAATGATGACCTTATAATAGTGGGTATTCCAGAATCTCTTATTAAATGTTATAGCATATTTAATATAATAATAACAATAAACAGTTGGAGGAAACCATCTAGCTGTGTAATATCAATTCACTCACATCATAATCTATATGTCCCTAAGATCTCATTGCACATTTAGCCTGCAAACTTCCAACTAATCAAAATTGGTTTACATATTTCTAATTTAAAAGTAATTTTTTCGACAGCCTAAACTACTTTGTGCACTTTCATTTACACCCCCTGCAGCAGAGCAAAACAGGTCCTTTCTTTCTTATCAGCAGAAAAAATGACAAGAGAATAATGGTATGGGTGTATATGSATATATTAACTCTTTGATTGCTAATTTTTAATTATTATTTTGCAATTTTAGCACCCTCCTTAGAAATTCCATATTACTAATGTGTTTGCTAATACTGGACTCCTAAGGGTGGTTCTATTAATAGGGTGTATGTATATTGAAAACTAGCACAAAAATAAAGGTTAGAATATTAGCATACCTTACTCATTTTTAATTAAAGAATTAAAAAGCCCAGTCTTTGGGGGGTTGGAGAAAATAGTGTAGCCAAATGAGACCAATTAACTTCATTAGCTTCTGCAAATACCTAGTTTTCCAGCACGTTTCTATTATTTTCTTCTGCTTCATTACTACAGATGTCTACACGTCAGTATTTTGTTTATAATTTAGACTCCTAGTTCATAGAATTAAACACTTATTGCATAGGGTTTGCTGTATTTATTCAAAAAGCCATAAATTATGTGTCATTATTCTTCATTCTACTTTTTCCTCTAAATGAAATGACATACCGGTTTCAGTTGCAAAATAAACCAACAATAAAACCAAAACCCAAATATAGTTTGAAAGTACAAAATAAGAAAAAATCCTACTCCAGTGAGATCCATCAAAAGAACATTTTTTTTAAATTACAGATGCAAAAGCTTAGAATAAAAGGATATGAAAACAGTGTTACTAAGAGGCCCTATTGCTACTACTGAATTGCAGAAACTTTCTCTTGACCCATTTATTCTAGGTTAGCAATATGGCAAGTTTTATCTCGCACAGCATCAGTTTTGCTCATTTTCTTTTCAACTATTTGCCTTCATTTACAGCACACACCAACAAAGCCCCTGCACCTTTCACTTAAGAGTTTAGTGATGGTTAGTCATGTTAATATCAAGAATAAACTGATTATTACAGTCATTTAGCACAGACAAGAAAACACATTTACAACTTTGATATCAGCTAAAAATGGTCATTTACTTCAGCCTCCTCCTCATACCTATTTTATTTATGACTATAGAGCAGCTTCTGGTGTGCACAGTTTTAAAAGAGTGGACAATGGGACCTTCCCTAATGAGGCACATTATGAAAATAGTCGTATAAAACCAGAGATTGTTATGGGTTGCAGGACTGGAATGATCAGAAGCATTTTACATGTCCAGAGAGAAGGAGGCACACGAACCCCTCCCGGTTTTGCTTCTTTTTGCTTCTCCTGTGACAGAGCCAACGACCCCAGTGCAGGAAGGCACCTCACCACATGCACAGCACAAAAGGAGGAGGAAATGCTAAAGAGACATTTTAAATTCAAACCACAGAGTTGTGACACAGCCCACGATCTGTGCCATTGAGCTGTCTCATTTTGGCTACAAAGCCCTTCTGTATACAGTTACTAAACTGTGAGCCTCCAGGTGAGACGCAGCCAGGGAAATGACAATGTGCAGAGCAGAGCCACTGGTATTTTATGCTATAGGATGCAGAAAAGACCATCAGCCAGTTGCTGCTACCCATTGCCTTCTGTTCTTAAAACAGTTTGAGAAAAGTTAATATATTTTAGCCCTTTCAATTACATACAAAACTTAAAGGAGCACCTTTGGAATATCTTCAAGGATGGAGATGCCACAACCTCACTGGGAAAGGGGAAAGGGGAAAGGAAAGGGGAAAGGAAAGAGGAAAAGAAAGGGGAAAGGGAAAGGGAAAAAGGGAAAGGGAAAAGGAAAGGGAAAAAGGGAAAAGGGAGAAGGGAAAGGGAAAGGGGAAAAGGGAGAAGGGAGAAGGGAAAGGAAAAGGGAAAGGAAAAGAGGGAAAGAGGGAAAGGGAAAGAGGAAAAGAGGGAAAAGGGAAAGGGGAAAGGAAAAAGGGAAAGGGGAAAGGGAAAAGGGAAAGGAAAAAAGGGAAAGGAAAAAAGGGAAAGGAAAAAGGAAAGGGAAAAACATACACACACACACAAAAAAAAGAGCAATTTGTTTCTCCACGTGCCAGCCACTGTGAGTGAAAGACAGGAGGTTCACTCAGCCACAGAGCTGTTGCCCTTCTCTGGACAACACGGGCTATTAGGCTTTCCCTCTGAACTAGAACACTGATGTACTAAATGTGCCTGTGAGGCACTTCCACAGAAGGCTCTCAGAACAATATCGGGACTGGAAGGGCAATGTTGAATGGGGCTAACTACAGCCGTAGAGAAGTTAGGTGCCCAGGCTGGGCAAGCTGCCCGGGCCCTGGTACACTCAGCCCCGAGAGAGATGCATCACTCCATGGAGCCCCACATCTCGGCTTTTCAGGAAGGGCCAAGTTGCTTGCTGGAAGGGTTTGCCTCCAAAGTCAGGGGGACTCAGTGCTCCCTGAAATTACACCTTCCCAGTTCTATTTCCCATCTTTCACTCTTTCCAGGACACCTACTTCCTCAGTTGTGCCTGCCCAAACAGGCAGTATCTCTGCAGCTGAAGCACAGAGAGCAGCAGAGCTGCCAAGCAGCTCCGGGAGAGCTGCTGTGACCCTGCCCCAGCACCCAGAGCCGGCTCTGCTGCTGAGGGAGGAGGCATTCACTTCTCTCAGACATGAAATCTGCAGCTCTCTTTAAAATTACTCGAGCAGGTCACTCTACATATTTGCCCAGAATACACACAATATAAAACACACCTATTTCTAGGGCCTGTATATGTTCTTATAAAACAAATATAAAGCAATAGCAGATGAGGTTACTATGGCTCTGTTTATTTCACTGTCATGAAGCTCACCACAGTTCTTTTCCATACACAAGTGAAGAGATATATTTCCTTCCAGAGTAAGGCTGACATTCGTAGCGTTATCACTGCACCGTATTTACACATATCGTCCCCAAAATCAAACTGGCAGATCCAATCTGAAGATATGTCCTACTACGTGCTTCCTGCCAAACCTTGGCTTAAAGAGAAGATGGCAATATTCTTCAGGTTTAGGAAGGATAAACAGGTGTTCCCAGATGCTACATTTTTTTGCATAGCTCTGATTTATTGTCTATCCTTTGCAACGTGCAGAGCCTGGACTGCATAGGTGTCCACCTGGCTGTTTGGAGAAGGGTGGTTCTATTTCCAGACTGCAGAAGACACAAGGCAAAGCCCCTGGCAGGACAGGCTAAACCAGAAGCCAACCCCCTCCACTGAGGATGCTGAAAAAGTTTGCATTTAACCAGCTCAGACATAACTTGGTGATTTTCTGCAGCAAAAGGGCTCCAGACTACCCCGGCAGCCACCAAAACGTGTTCCCTGCATAACCACCAGCGCAACTGAGCAGCCTCAGAATAAGCTGCAGGAAGAGGAGCTGCCTGGAGGAGCAATTTTAGCTTCAGAGAATACCTAGAAAAGGACTACTAAAACCTGCACATTGTGATTGAAAACATAAATTCTGTCATTGTCCTCCTCCTCCTTCAAAAAAAAAAAAAAAATCCAAAAATTCTTTTAAGAAAGAACAACTACATCTTGTACACTCAGACCACACAAGACCTACACAGATGCACAGCTCTGTTCTCATCCTCCTGTTTGGAACAACTATCCAAATGCATTGACTAGTACACTAGCCAGGCCACTTAGCTTAATTCTGAATTTTTGTGTTAAAATATTAAAATTCAAGATGAAAATATTGCAGGTTTTATATTTATATRTATATATGTATATATACAAACTATATATATATACACACACATAATATATGAAAGTAATGCTGCTGATAAGAAAACAGCATGAAATCTGTGTATGATCTTCTATACCGAAGTCAATGCATTTATTGCTTATCCAATTGCAACCAAAATAAATACAGAAAAGAGATGAAGATGAGAGAGRTCTGTGGGTCATAAGTGAATGTCTAGAAGTTACTGGAAAGCAGATATAAGCACATTGATAAATACTTCTTTCCCAACAGAGATTTCACAGGTGGGATTTAGCTGGATTCTTATTCAATGAACTTTAAACTACTGTCTTCCCACAGCAGCAATAAGGTGGTGGTACAGYAGTAATGTCAAATCAGACATTTCTCAAATGGATCTGCTCCACCTACTCTTCAATGYCTCTTCTTTCCTCACACACTCCTCTGCATTTCCTATTTTCTTCTCATAGAGAGTTCACCCTTCTTTTTCCAAATTTGGCTTTAGAACGGAAAGAAATTAAGAGAATTACAAGCTGAAATATTTAAAAGGTAAAATATATAGCATAAACAGTCATTTGTCTCTAGAATAGTTAGGAAATAATATAATGCATATGCAAATCAAGGCACATTAATATCAAGGTGTATCATTTAGCACAGCCATAGATGGAAACTTCTGTGGYCTGTTCACTGCTGCCACCCGTCTTTCTCTTCAGGCCCTCCTAAGTGGTGGAGAAAACATTATATGATATAATCCATGGGGGAGCCCAGAATCCATATTTTTCTCCTCCTCTCACTCAATTTTAACAGCTATATGTGCTTTTCTATCCAATTTTCCTAGCTTTTCCTTTCTCTGATTAGAGACGTTCGTCTCGCAACTCTAATTCCCATCCTCCCCCTTTTTTTAAGTACCTCCCAAAGGTACATGATGGAGTAGTMGCACACATAAAAAGTGGCTGAAAGAACTGTATTAGCACAGTGAAAACCTCACATAAATGTTATGCAAATTTGTTATGAATCAAACCTGCAGTGCAAATTTACTACTTTGCTGAACGATTATAAAATAGCGATTTGTCTTGTATACATTTTTAATGTATTCCCAACCATTTGTATTAGATTGTCTGTTTCTGTTAGTCAGATCATTCAAATTTTTAAGTGCAAAGTAAATATAAAGTGTTACATTTTTAATAGTATGCAGTCATACCACATACTTTTCTTGCTTTCTACCTCCGCTGTGGTCCAGGAACACGTAATGGTTGTTTTTCCCTAGTTATCTAATCATTATACTAAATGTGAACCTGTTTGCTATTACTTTACATTTTACAATTATCATTGCAAGAGCTACTTTCAGTGCTCTAGGAACAATTGTGAATCTTAGCAGTTAATGGAGTACGGCTCCTTAAATTTAATGCTTTGTATGTGCACACAAAAAGGAAAAAGGGAAAAAGGTTTTAATATTTTTGCTCGGTTGTATACAAAATTACATGCATCTGCAGCACAAACATAAATGTATTAATTATGTAGCTACTACTTACATTCTAGTTTCTGCTTAGTTCTTGAATTTGGTGATTTTAAAATGGACAAAGTTAGTTCCATTTCAATTATCCTGCTTTTCTGGCCCTAAAACTAAGCAGATTCTTTTTGCATTGCTCCCCATGAATTTCCTCTATCAAATGAGACATTTATGCAGGAATTATGAGCTGCAATTCCTTGCAATTCATATTGGTTTTGATAAACACCAAACTGGCCGAATCGAAGAAATTAGCTCTGCTCTTTCTTCATTAAAAACAGGTTGAAGCTGCTTTTATCGCATTAGAAAAATTTTAGTTGCATAAGCTTTTCTGAAACAAGCTTCTGAAAATACATATAACTACTAAACCCCACTGTTTCTCACCTTTTCAAATGCAAAACACTACAGACGTATTTTCATATGGTGATAAATGTTATCACCTATAGGGCTATTAAAATGTATAATCGATGATAACATTGTCACAGAACACATGCCTACTGTATAGCAGAATGGGAAGTAGAGAGGGAGAGGAAGAAAGAATCGGTGCTCAATGACAGATTTGGGTCATTTTGGCCAAACAGGTACCATGCCAAGTAAGGGCAAAGGGAGGAGCATAAGATATGAATGGTGAAAGATATGAATGGTGAAAACTTAGGAGAAAAGATTCGTCTGTAAAAAATCATTGGGATCCRTAGAGTAAAAGAGGCTTATCCAAGAAAGAGACACCAAGAAAAACTGAAAGAATCTAAACTATGAAGGAATTAAAAAGGAAAATCAAGAGAGGAATCACAGAATTGTTAAGACTGGAAAGGACCTCTAGAGATCATCTAGTCCAGCCCCCCTGCTCCAGCAGGGACACCCAGGGCACAGGGCGGCATCCAGGCGGGTTTGGAAGACCTCCAGAGAAGGAGACTCCACAGCCTCCCTGGGCAGCCTGTGCCAGGGCTCTGKCACCCTCACAGGAAAGAAGTTCTTCCTCATATGGAGATGGAACTGCCTGKGTTTCAAGAGAAAGAGGCAACTCAAATACATAGATGGTGTGTCAAAAACAAAGAGGATGAACTTTCTGGTTGGAGAAAACAGAAGTAATCTATTTTTTGGAAAGATGCAGTCTTAGGTCAGACACAGTCTAAATTTCAGGATAATTAACACAGGAGYTAGCTTCCTCAGCAAGTTCTGGAATCCCTATCACTAGAAGTTGCCAAGATTAGGCCAAAAAGCAATCAGAACTGATTGTCTAGGCATGCATGATCCAGCCTCATGGATGGATAACTTCTTGTGGTCCCTTCCACTTCTGTTGTTCTCTAATTCCAATCCTGCCCACTTCTTCCAGGTAACTGAACTGTAAAGGCAATAGGACATCCAAAATGTCCTCTTTTAGGGAAAAATTCAAACACATACACAAAAAGCAACAACAGCAAAGAAAAKGAATACTCATTGTGCATGTGGAATATAATTAATAGTTCTGAAGGAACTTAAGTGTAGAACAGTTAAGCTACATTCAGACGAYAGCACTTCCCGTACCAATAAAAACATCCCCCACTATCCTCCAAAATGTGGACTTGTGAGTGTTAATTTCTATGAGGAAAGTTGTTTGAACTGATAAATGCAAATAGTCATAGGGTGGCAGGTCGCACAGGAAAAGGAGATAAAGGTCACTTTGAAAACGTCTGCTTGATATTCTCTTGTCCCTTAAGACCTGAAGAGAGCACAACTCATTTAACAGGAACACGAACATATGTGATTGCATAATGAATATTATTATTTTGCTTGGAAAAGTCTTAAACAGGTGACTAAGAGAAGAAGTATCTTCCCTTAATATACTCTGGGCCATTAAGTCAACCGTGGAAGAGTTCTCCCGGCAGGTTTAAGAACAGCAAATTATTGGGTTTTGTTAATTTAAGTAAGCTGGCTCTTTTTTTCTTTTTCTTTTTTGTTTCCCTTAATGGCTGTCAAGATGCAAACTGCTATTAGCTTTCAGGGAGACAAAGAATACTATTTTTGGACACGGGGGAAAAAAGAAAGAAACTCAACTGACCTCACCTTCCATGAATGCAATCTTCAGCRCATACAGAATAGGAAAGGGAATGCGCCCTTCTTCACTACCGTGTATAACACACGAGAACATACTTTCTTTTTGTTGGCATTTCATGGTTTTGTAATCTTTTTCTCAAAACTTTCAATAAAAACACCTCAGAAAACCTGCAAAAGGAATGGGGTCACTTGCCATCCTTGTACAGTACCATGTGGCAGATAAGTTTTTGGTCCAGACCTGCCCTCTCCCTCTTCTCAGCTGGGGCAGATCAGGCAGCTGGTCCTCCTCTCCACAGTCTGTGCTGGAGGAGACCTAAGACCTGCGACCAAAAGGACACTCTTGGGCAAATGCTTCAGCAGAGCACGCGGCTATACTCCCTGCTAGTGGCTTGCAGACTTTGGGAAGAGGCACAGCTGCAGCATGAAGTGGCAGCTGATGAAGACACTCCTCCTACAAACTCAACTAAGGAACTCAGTTCAGACTTGAGACCAATCCTCTCTCATCAGCCTCATGTAGGTCCTGGGGTTATCCCAGTCCTCTGGATATGCTGCTTCACCCAATACACTTTACTATCTCCTAGATTACATAGCAGAGACAGAAACTCCCAGAATGTTCTTCTGTACTCAATGATCTCCAAGAGTTTATATTACAACCCGCATATTAAGGAGATTATAATTCGGCTGCTCAAATTCCCAAGGAGCTAAACCTTGATTTAGCCACTTTCTAGCACGTCAGAATTATAATTCTGTCTTCCTTTACTGTTCTTATTTTACAAATATATTTCAGTACTTACCTGAATCAAGTATGATATGGAAATTCCAGGGCAAACCAATGTTTGGGAAAGTAATAGCAATAATAAAATCTAGCTTGCTTGCACCTAACTTAATAACATTTAGAGCAGCGTATTTTCAACATCGCATACCRAAAGCTTTTTACCAAGAAGGACAGCACCATTAACCCCATTTTACAAATGAGGAAGCCGAGGCACACAGCTGTGATTTACCCACAAACTACAAATGCCAAATGCTGCTGCTCTATCATTTCGGCCACAAGGGGCTTCGCAGCAGWCGCTGCTCCTGTTGCACGTGCTGCAGGAGAGGCAGCTGAGGAAGGCCTTCAGCCTCAGAGCYCCATCGCTTCGTTATCCCATGGTACGTGGGCATGTTGGCCCAGCCTGAAATTTTCAAGATTGCCAGAAGATGAGTTGGTCAAGAAAGGGCCTTCACGTGGCAGTGTGTAGATGCTCACAGCACATGTACAGCATGCACTGCAGGAGGGAGAAGACGCCTCTGCTCCCAGCTGTGCCCCAGGGTGGCATGGCCACACTGTGCTCTTGGCTTCCTTTCTGGACGCAGGAACCACCTGCCCAAAGCTCATAAAGGCCCTGCCTATGATTAGCTTGGCCCAGTGCCACCCTGACCTGACCAGATTGCCTTGGGTTAGCTGGGGCTGTCACGGCATCCTCTTCCTTAAACAAACCAGGCATGCCCTGTGAGAGCCCAGAATGACACTGGAGCAAAGCTCATAAAATGTATGCAGTTTTTCATAGATCAGAGCACACATGAGAAAGAGATACATGTCTTGTCTGACTCCTGTCTACAACAGGGCATGTCAGCTATACCAACAGATCCTAGAATGGTCCAGCACAAGCCAGTAAGCACGTACAAAAGGAATGGAGAAAAAGTAGCATGGACATCATAAGGGATATGATCACAGCTTGGTTTTTAAGCTGAGATCAAGGAGATGGTCAGTCAAGCGGGGTTCAGGTGGAAGGGACAAAATCAGGCCTGAGAAGCTCAGTAGCATTTGGAGATGTGTTTGAAAGGTGACTGGAGCTCCAGCAGACTCATCAGACATGAAGATCCTGAGAGTCAAGCGCAGCCGCCTGTCATTTTGGTGTCTCACATAGTGACTCTGCCTGGTTGGTGAAGCTGGAAGAGTAGCCTTATTCCCTTCCTTTCCTTCCCACAAAGAAACTGAAAACTTGAGAAASAAGAAACAAACGATCACCAATTACTCTCTGAAATGTTTTATTAGCACCACTTTGTGGACTTCCACAACGAAGGTCATCCATGGTTTGATGCTTTAAAGCATATACACCTTCAAAGCAGGTAAAAATCTGTTCATCTGACATCCAAAGACCAGAAGTCCTTGAGAGAGTGAAACAAGCCCTGAGGTTACAGTAGACATTATCAGTATCCAAACCTCTGGGCCACAGTTATTAAAACAGTCATTGGAATTTAAAAAGCAATTTTTTCTGACTACCTGTTGAACAATTCTGAATTTGTGATCGGTAGATCCACAAACATCACAACCCATTTGTCATAGCCCTACGCCTTCAATGCTGCCATTGAAAAGGCAACCAAACGATGGYGCTTCTATTTTATGGACTCAACAGGAAACCATAGTTTCACTATTTGGAGGGTTTTCTTTACTCTTTTGGGTTGTAAGAATTGTGTTTGATTCCATTTATACACAATGTGAATGTACATATAAAGCGAAATGCTTCCATGTATAAACCAGACTAGTTAGCAAATAAAGGTACAGGAAATTTCCCAGTTAAAAAGAGCACTGCAATACCAAGTACCAGATTTTACCACATAAGAACTTCAGGGGAAAATGAAAATTATTCTAATATTTGGTTAGCAGGTGAGGACTCGCTGCTGTAACAATGATTCTGGTGTTCCTGGTAACTGAAGTGAKCAAGTTGAGTTAAGCTTACTAAGTTCACACAGCAAAATCACCCTCTTAGCACCATCCCCCAAAAAAAGATTAAAAACCCCCTAACTCTGCATAAARCCATTATGCAGAAAAATAAATTTGAGAAAAGGGATTTATTTTGAAATAAAAACAGTTCTTGAATGAAGGAGAAAGCAGAAGTGTGGTAACAAGCAATGAGATAGTAAGTTGTGCAGACAATATTTAAGTAGGAATAGCAAATAACTCTAACTTTTTTTTTCAGCAAAAAATGAAATGAAATGAAATGAAATGAAATGAAATGAAATGAAATGAAATGAAATGAAATGAAATGAAAATGATCCAAATACATTTAATAGGGAAACATGGAAATTGCATCCTTAGAGGAAGGATCCCAAATTTCACAGTACAGTCATCCTGATGTTAGCCACATGACTTTGACTATTCCTAGGCAAACCAGCACTGGTGTGGCCAAGTTAGTACACCTGAAAATAAAAGCATTGTCTGCACACTCAGGAGAGCTTTGTTAGCATTTCATAAATAAACTGTGAGAGATTCCTCAGTAAACATGTCACATCTGGAGGAGACTTTCCTTGCAACTCTTACTTCCAAGGACTGCTAAGATGCCACATAGGTGAACCAAACACGAGCAGAAAATCTCCCRTTTGTCTTGCAGTTCACACAAAGTGAAGGATAAAGAGGAGGGAAACGGTTTCACCTTAAGGTGGGTGGGACCTGAGATGCCATGAACTTACAAAAAACTAAAGAAAGGTACTTTTTTTTTTAAAAAAAAGACCCTTACTACTAGCATACCTTTAATTTAAGTGACTGAGCTGCCCTTGAGTAAAATTGGAATTATAATGGCACCTCATTGCACAGGATAAAGAATATTTGCAGATTGCTCAAATACTTTCATGAAGATTGCAGCAGAAAAGCCCGTGAAAGAACGAATTAATCGGACCTAAGTGCCAGGTTTCAGTTATGTGGAGTCAGTATGGCATGGGGCCACACACTGAACAAGAAAAATAAAATATAAGCCATTTATTTTGTGAGCACTTTTCACTCTGTCCAGTGAAAGTGTAAGCAATCGTGCCAGGACAGCACTCCCCCCACACAGCACTTCCCTAGGTGTCCTMATAATTAAGAGTAGTAACATAACATATATATGCAATGACTGCTAAACAAAGGGCATGTTCTCTTGGGTTCTCAGGATCATTTTAATTAAACAAATATAATATGAAAATACTGTAATTATTATACACTTGCAAAGGTAGAAGTGTTTGGAATGGCTTTAGCAAATGCCTATATTTTTCTTGAGACTTCACGTTAAATTCTTCAGGCATTTTTCGGTATGAAATAGGATATGGCACAACAGGCAGAGGGAAGGGACATCAGCTGGGTATATTTGCTGTATCTCCAATTGTCTATTGTGGAACTTACTTGTTCTTCATCTGTGCCTTCCTTCTCTTTGCTATGTATATAGCATTAAGGTCTGGCCTACACACTGTGGTTAGCTGTATGTCAGTGTAAGTAGGGAGCAGGAATAACAAAACAATTTCTACCTGAGCCTACACTAAACCTTCTGCCAGCCGAATAGTGCCCAACAAAAGCCTTGCAATACTGAAACCACAGAAGAACTGAAAAATCCAGAGCAGCCTACGAAGTGAAGTGAAGTGAAGTGAAGTGAAGTGAAGTGAAGTGAAGTGAAGTGAAGTGAAGTGAAGTGAAGTGAAGTGAAGTGAACAATCTGCTCTACAAAACTGCTGCATCCTATAGTGGTAACACCAGCGCAGCCAGGATGAACATTTGAATGGCTACTACTGTCCTTAACTGAATTATTTTGGAGCGCACAGTTTTCAGGTTTCCTCACATGCATGCATTATTTAAAAGATTACAGGGAATACACACTTATAAAGATATTATTTACCTTTTTCTTCCTCTGGCCTAAGAGGCATTTTGCAGTCAGGGCAACCACAAAAGCACTGCACTAAAGTCTATCCTCTTAAATTAATGAGACAACCAGCACAGGCAGATTAAAACTTATGACCAGGCAGAGGGAGACAACCTCAGAAGATATTTAAGCTATTTGGCTGATGAACCATTTCAGCAACTGCTCCTTCAGTGCTAATGCACACACGCCATGGCACACGTGTACACAAACCTAAACAGAGCTGGGGGCTCTCTGAAGTATCACAATTCCCAAGCCTCACTCATCCCCGCTATCTATCCCAACCTCCTTTTCCTCCTCAATGTTATCTTTTTTAAAAATATACTCAAAAAAACAAAAAGAAATCAAGCCAGATTTGCTGCTAGCCTGGTGCTCCTGCGTGGGTGACGGGTCCCAGGAGCTCCTGGCCTGGGTGGCTGAAGCTCCTCCACGTCGTGGGGCGGGAGGTGGAGGCCCTACGAGCTCCCCCCCCACCACGCTGCCCTTCTCCTCAACACGCACCACGGACACGCGCTGATCCATGAAGGCGGAGCGAGCAGAATGAAAGAAAGGTGATGAGCTGACAGCATCTGCTAAAGGATGGCCAGGGAAGCGGCTGCGGGATGGYGGAGCTGTGCGAGGGCTGGCATCCAGCCAGGGGCTCCTACTAGAAGTCCTTTGGAGAGGATAAAATAAGAGTAAATGCGTGTTTGGAGCGGGGTGCATTTCCTCCTCACTGCCACTGCTCGTGGAGCCTCTCCTTCGATCTTGGCAGTGCTCGGGAACGTCGCTCTACAGCAAGACACTTAATTTCGCTGGGAGCCGCAGCTCTCCACCCGTGTCAATCACCTCGCCCTCCACCCCCACACGCACACACAGCATCTCTTCCTCTGCTCCACAGACATGCAAAAAATACTAATTTAAAGCATATCAAAACACATTTCTATAATGTATAAAGATAATACCCAATGGACTCCTGAGAGATACATGAAATTAATCCCAGTTGTGAAGGTCTTGATATTAGCTCTTCACTCCTGGGACAAATTTAAAATCCCACAAAAGCCCATGATTTATTTCCTTCCTACACAACAGCAACAAACACTCACATAATTTKTAAGTAATGTAAAATATCACTTTAAAGCCATTCATACGCATCTGAGAGAGACAGAGAGAGAGAGAAGGGAAGGTAGGAGTTAGTTGCTTTGAGAGGTGAGCACTTAAGGGTCCATTCTACCTGCGTAATTCCCATAAATACCATGTTTATGAATTGGACAAACAGGGTGAAGAACTGTTGGCACACAAAATGCCTTTCATCCACTTCCTATGTTTACTAGTAGACATTAGTATGTCTACTAATGGCTAGTTAAAGGTTTAATAAAGCACTGCCCTCCTCTCTCAACTTTCTCCATCAGGCAGATGTGATTATCATGGCATCTTTCTGGGCACAGAAAATTTAATTCACTTTGAACTTGTGATGTTTGCAAAAAAAAAAAAAAAAAAAAAGAGTTCTTCAAGAGGTTGGGGAGGGAAGTCTGTCAAAAGCTAGTTATATTTCCCACATTTTTGGAAATTTCTCTACCTAAAGACAGTTGTGATGTGACATCTCTCTAATTGGTTTGTGCTGGATAGGGAGTGAAATCATGATTCCATGAACAATCTCTGACAAAACTCTTTACTTTGACGGATTATGGACCTCACCCTGAAAATTTCCAGACTATTGAAGACCAAATGTTGTCATTTATACCTGTGCACCCCGGAATCTTCGGGGTTTCCTGGGATTGCTCCTGAGCTAACGKCACTGCTCCGCGCGTGACATCACGAGGGAGCCCCACAGCAACAAACAACGTGGATAAAAGACAAATAAAGAGACGGATCTGAGTGCTGAGTGAGCACAGTAGGTAAGCATTTACATTGCAAAGAAAATATATGAATTATTTCATTTCCATAATGTTTTACTGCATTAAGATACACTATCATTAAAATTAATGGGACAGACGTTTGCTCTACCTTCTAAAATCTTTTTACAACATAGGCTGGAGCTATGAAAACCATTTTTGAGTTGACACTACCTCCCTCTTCATTTATTCTGAAAACTGTACAAAAAGAAAATATATTTCTTTGCCTCTGCAGTTTAGCAAATGATAGTATTTAAGTCAGTAAGTAATGTGTCACTACAAATACAATAGTSCTGTGGCAAAAATAAAACAGCATAAGCAATGCAAATTAGTGCTAAAAAGGATACAAGAGGCACAGTTAACAGCACACAAAGAAAGTAATTGAAGCTTTTTTTTTTTTTTTTTCCTACGGTGGGGCTTTCAGCAAGGCATTTAAAAGTTTCAGCCCTTTATCAAAATCAGTATTTTTGCATTTATGATTTTAGGTCACCGCTGAACGCCAGTAGGAGTGTAAATAAATAAATAAACAAAAAGCAAATTATGGAATTGAGAAGATCCACGGAACCGAAAACATTTCCAACCATTTTCTTTTCTACCTGGGGCCTATTCCCACCACTGATTTGTTGGGACCCTGTGGCTAAATCCTGCCGCTGCTAACAGGGACACTGGCACCTCTGAGCACACGAGCAGGAGAGAAACCCCCTTCCACTTGCTTTAGTGACCCACAAAACCCAGCCACGCTGCAGTGAAACTGAACTCTCTCCTGCAACTGCCTCCCTTCATTAGGAGCCCAGCACATGGCACCAGGCCAGGGCTCCAGCTCAGGCTGTTTATCTTCCAATACTTTCAAGTCACTTACTAGCCAAAAAAGAAATTACAACGTGATTTAAAGAGAAATCAGCCAGCTTGCAGGCCCATTCCTTGCCTTCCTCTTCCTACTTTTTTATTAAAATGGTTGTAACTGCACTGTAAGTCAGATCCGTTCATCCCTGCAAACAGCTGCCCCACTGTGATGAAAGAAAAAACATTTGTGAAAATGTTTGGTCTAGGTTTAACTATCTCCTTTCATCTAAGCTCTCCAAAACATCCCTGCAACTTTTCATGAGCACGTTTCCTCTTTTCAAACATACCTGTTTCAGAGCTGTGGTTGGATAAGGAAGCAGCACCACAACAGTGCGACGCTTCAGGAATTTCAGAGCTGTGAATCCCAAGGCCCTCAGAGCCACCCGCTGCGCCCGCTGCTTCCCACCACCCAAAGGCTCCTGCTGCCAACCGTCTGGATACGCTGCTCCACAGGCAAAACAAACTCCCTTAAATGACCTTAAATTGCCTTAAATTCCTTAAATGACCTGTTGTTGACCAAATCCAGGTCCCGATGCCTCCACATCCTTCACTTAGAGACACCCATCCCGGCGATTCAATGGGCGAAGGCAAAGATCCTAGGACAAAAGTTAAGTCTCCCTGGCAGCCCAGGCAGCGGGAGATGCTGCTGCGAATCCCCATGGCAAACGAGAGGAGCTCGGCCACGCTGAGGACGCTGCCTCTCGAAACTGGGACAGGGCTCTGCTTTCAACACACTTGATGAAGGAGGCTGCAAAACTGCTCCAGACATCGGAGGAAGCTCATGAGCCAGGTAGAGAACTCACCCCAAACCACACTGCAAATAATTCTTCAGCTGCAAGTGAGGTTCTGCGTCTTCATTTCCTTAGAAAGAGAGCTCTTGATTCTAGATGCGTTATTATAAAATCTGTTGTTATTTTATTAAATTGCCAAGGCAAAGAACATTTCTAAAAACGGATTCTGATACTCCATATGTTTTCCAAAACACTATGACACACAATAGCAACTGCAGAGCAATTTGGACAGTGAATGTAAAATATTGCTATTCAGTTTTTAAACATAAGGAAGACCTTAAGTATATTTGACAAATCCCTGTTAGAACGATTTGGAATTTGTTCAGGAATAGCCGAATTAGCTGCTGCTTCACTTGCAGCTAGCAAAGGGATACCTAAAGGAAAGCTCTGGAAACTTTTTTCTAGATGTCCTGACCTTGCTACCCAAGGATGTGATACTACAGCCCTATACAAAGTCTTCCCCACAAAATCAAACATGGTGAGTGCTTATGATGTCATTTCCCACTCTGAAAATTCTTGATGGATATGAATAACATTCCTGGATCATAAACTAGAATTGTCTGAAGAAGAAATTTCCCATTCTTGCATTATGGATAATAATAAAAACGTTATATAATGCAATACAAGGAAATTCTATCTTGGGGTTCTGATGACAAGCTACTTGAGCTACACTTTTGTGCTTTATAATGTCACCAGAACTCTCAGTGGAATTATATATAGAATAAATGATAGGCAATGGTGAATTACAAGGCCATAATACATACAGTAAGCACCTAATACAGCCTTATAAATTACAGAGTTTATAGCTTTATATTTTACACTGTAATGTCATACACCACTGTGACACAACACTCCAATTTGAGACATGATATCACGTTTAAGGAAAAAAAAAGAAGAAAAAAAAATAGTAGCAGCCCACATTATGGCAAAGTAAAATTTCTCTGGAAGTAGAAGCCTGATGGGACTTACCATTTTGAAAAGGGAGACATGGAGATCCAAATCCAGACCTCAAGGTAGCTAGTGTCAGACAACATCCAACATTTCAAACCCTCTACTGTGGCAAAAGCAAATGTTAGCTTTTGCCTAACACTAGGCCCTGCTGTATGAGAAATTCCCAGCCGGATTCGGCACTCGAGGGATAGGGCAAAGGGTGCCTCACATCATTGAGCAGCGACTTCTCCAGCTGATTCGGAAGCGGCACTGATGGACTTCGGTGGGATTCCCATGCCCAGCTCTTCAGCCTGACGGATAACGTTGCATTTGGGGAGTCTAAAGGACAATGGTGTAAAGTGAGGGGCTGGGCCTGGGGGAATATCTGCATCTCAGCTCCTGATCAAGACCACCTCTGCTTCAAAGGAGGCAGGAAATTAATTAATTAAGAAGTTAAAATTAGCMGCTGCCCTGTCTGATTTCCCAAAGAGATGAAGCATATGCTACCAAACAGCAAATCTGCCTGTGAATATCCCACTTCATAATTTTTGGATCCACTGTCTAACTGAAACTAAATATGATAGAGAAGAGGAGAACTGCGTGTGATTAAGTTCCTATAAGTTCTGTGCATACATACATTCAGGTAGAAGAGAATCACTCTCAGTGCAATCATCAAGTTAAGACTGTAGCACATCTACATGCACCTTATTAGATCTTAGAGAATCTACACCATGGGGGGGGAAAAAAAGGCAGGACAGTCTCGCAGTTGAACAACCCAAGTGTGGGAAAAGTTTCAGTCAATGTTCCTACCATGATGATTCAGCTGTAACAAACAAAAATATAGGAAACCACAAGCACACACCAGTCTGATGGTGACAGACAAGTAACGTATATAAGTGAAAGAAGGGCACATCTGCTCTGTACTTTGATCACCGGTAAGTTCTGTAGGTATGCACACAYTGGCTGCTCTCTGCGGTGGGTAGGTGGCTGGCGACAGATTAGGGACAGCTTTAGAGGACACCTTAAAACCTCACTCTAATTTAGGGTGACAAAACTGGAAGAAAGGGAGAAAAAAAGAGATGAAGAATGAGATAGAGCATGGCTCTCTCCCTTGATGATACAGCATGTGCCCCTGACCACTACGCTACTCATACGAACATCTAAACAAAACAGGGGGGCATTACAAACCTATTTTTGAGATACATTTGCCCCTCACTGTGCCCACAAGCAATGCCATAACAAAGGAAGTCAAGAGCACTATTGATAGGCTTGAGGGCAGGCACTTGCCCAAGCAGCCTTCTGAGGTGCTGCCCTATTGCTGAGGTCGAAGACAGCCTTTCTTCTTTGCCCCAGCCATAACCCATCTCTAGGAGTATGGATAAGAARGGAGTTGATTCAGATGCCTTTTGGTTAACTGCTGAGGAAATGGGACCTCCACGTTTTTTTTCCCTATTGAAATCATCACTATCCAGAGCTGCTACTGGTTGATGAGATAGAGCGGGCTCCAAAACCTYTGTGAGACGATCCCCTACGAAGCTGCTGTGTGATGAGGCTGCCGAGTGCTTAGCTGTTGATATAACACACAGACTTCATTGAGCAAAACACCAGCACTACGGCCTGGCAGCACACTGTGCAAACAAAACCCAGGCCTAACATAAACACAATTCTTTTGTCTCTTTCTTCAATCAAAATTTATCTCGATGATAAAGAAAGCAAGATAGGCATTTCACAACCACTGTCAGGTGGGAAACATGGTTGTCTTCTTGATAGCATATTCAAATAGCTAAATAGCAAATAAGGATTTAATTTTGCCCCTCAAAGCACCTTCTGTGATTCCAGAACTACACATCAAATCAAGCGCAGGAGAGAGTAAGTGTGCAATAAAAAAAAAAAAAAAAAAAAAAAAAAAAAAAAAGAAAGAAGAAAGAAGTATCAAAAAGAAATAAAATCTAGTTAGTGGTTACTAAGTGGTTTGGGGTGCTAACAACTGAAAAATAGTTTCCATACCCTGTGCTTTGGTTTTCCACTCTGCTGCAGTTAGACTATTTTTTTGTGTGTGTGTGTGTCTCTGGAAAGAGAAGAAAGAAGACATTGCCTGCTACTACAAAAGCAACGCGTTGCTGTGTAAGCAATCACTCTCCGGTGGAAACCTTGTTTATCTTATTTTTCTGGCTTCTAAACAAGCATTCTGGTTGGGAACACAGAGTCACAACTACTGAAAATTCTTCGAGCAACTGAGTCAAACTGCAAATTCTGAGTTTCATTCAACTCCTCTAAATAATCCTGACCACATTCCTCCAGGGCAAAAATCTTAGAAAGTGTAAGAAGTGACATTACACTTGTTTGGAAGGGAGGAAATGCCACAGTGGATTGCTAGGAGTGGCACCATGGTGCAACATGCCACCAGGCCAGAGATCAGAGGTCACGCCTGTCTCCTAGTTCCGAGCCCTAGGGGAGGCAGGATACGGTTCAAAAATATTGTGTTTCAGTGTCTGCGAGGGGAAAGGCAGAGTAGCAGCACTCCATCTGGCAGGCCAACTTTGCTCTTAAGTTATACAGAAAAATACGATTTTGTGTTCAGGGGTGGGGGTTGCAAAAGAAAAAGATGTGGCGTCCCCAAGAACCAAATTTAAGATTACAAAGAATCCTTCCTAAGGAGGTAATAGAAAATGTAAAAGTTAAATCGAGTTGTCCATGACATGCTCAAGACCATTTAAGGGGAAACTCCTGCTGATATTATTCATGAGAGAGAAATTTCTTACCAATACCACTAAAATAAGCACCAAAAAAAAGTAAAAAAAAAAAAACAACCCAAAATCCCTAAGTACAAAACCTTTTACTATTTGATAATGGGATGTGAAGAGGACAGATGCATTTTCATGAAAGGCACCACATGGAAGAGAAATTTTCTCCTCTTTTATTTTTAAAAAGAGTGCCAGATGCAAATGTTTCACTGGACGCCTATAAGTACTTAAAATACAAAACACCTTCTTCAAATGCATTTAGCACACAGTGAGGCACTTTAAATACACTTGCTTTGTCAGACAGGCAGCTGGCACCGCTTTCGTAAAGAACAGGGCAAACATTCTGTCCAGCAAAAGTGTTACCAAAATATGCCAGGAGACTCAGCTTGACTTGCAGTCACAAATATCAAAAGCAGCTTCCACTCATTACTTTTCCTAAGGAGAAAAAAATACTGACTGGCTCTTAGACTCTAGGAAGGCAGTAACAGTTGGGTTTTCTTTCTAAATCAGTTCGCACGCGGGTTGTGCAGAAGGCGACTGCCAACCCTGGCTCCTCTGTTCTGTCATCTCTGAAAGACACAAAACAAAAAGGCATCTCCAAACCCTCCTTCCAAGCCTTTGCCAGATATGCGCTCATTTGTGGGTGATTAAAAACCTTCACTGCTCTTAATTATTCTGTCATAGCAAACATATTTATAAACCCTTCAGAGGCCGGCAGCCATATCAGCAGAAGCACTGGTTAAAAACATGCGCTATCAAACTTATCCTGCCAGTGTTTGGTCTAATTAATTCTGTCACCTCCTAGATTTTGGGAGAAAAAATGGAAAAAAAAAATCAATAAACCTAGGCTTTCAGAAAGCAAGAAGAGCCTTTGTGCCTTTTGTCAACCTGCAAAACGTAGCACTGAATTAAATCCAGTGCAGAGTTTGTCTCTCTTACTTAAAAGAGCAGGAGAAAAAAAAAATTCCTGAAGATCGAAAGTTATTTTTAGAGAACTCCCCCCCGCAAACACAGAGGGAAATGCTAATTCCACCTGAAACTGCACTTTGGGTTTTAAGGCGCATTTATAATTTACCGAGCTGAGAACCTCTTGCTGTTCGTATCCCTCTCGCCTCCTTCAAGAGAGTTAAAGGGGATGTTTAGAGGAGGCTCCAAGAGAGTTAAAGGGGATGTTTAGAGGAGGCTCCGTGCGCATGCAGCCACACCTAAAACGAGATCCAGGGCTCTCCCTCCCCCTCCTCGCAATCCATGAGCGGCCACAGCTGGAACTGCTTGAGCGGGGCCTTTGTGCGCGGGGCCCGCGGGGCTGGACGCCAAGGCCCTGCCGCGTCCCCCGGGGCCCGCGCGCCAGCGCCGGCTCMCTCCTGCTCGCGTCAGGTGACACCGCGTCCAGAGGCAGCCAAGGAAAGATCTGGAAAGGCAGGCGCCGAGGAGCGGCTTTTGCCTCGCTGGAGACGCTAAGGAGCGCRCATTTGGCTCCCGCTGCTTCCTACTATCTTGGAAGCTCGGCGGGAACGCGGTGGTGGGACGCCGCGGCTCCTGCTSTCGCTGCCGGGTGCTCGCAAGTCTCGTTTCGCCGTCACAGGCCCCAGGCTGCTTGAGGGGTTGCTCCAGCTCCGCCAGGTCCACTTGGACTGCACCCAAGTTCGGGGACAGCCGGGTTAGGGAGCCGCGAGCAACGAGGATGAAAATCCTTGGGCAGGAAGAGGCTCGGCCACAGCCTCAGCATGGGAGGGAGCCGAGCCGGGCCTGGGGAAAAGGGCTCAGGCAGGGCTGAGTTACTAGTGGCGTGASGAACACAGGCAGGGGCACTGCTGAAGGCGAAAAGGCGCAGAGAGGGGATAGGAATCCAGGCAAGCRGAGGTGGAGGAACCCAAGGAAAATCGAGGATGCACCCGGAGGCAAAAGAAACTTCGGCCTGCGAGAGGCACGCTCGGGACGCGTGTGCGCACACACACATGCACGCGCACACGCAAGCATCAACGGGCTCTTTCAAAAGCCACATCTACAATTTCCTTTCAAAAAGCCCAGCTGCTTCTTTAGCCTGACTTTGTCTTTAAGGACTTAGCTAAGCCGAAGGAGTGGCCAGAAAAGAAGGAGGAAAAAAAAAAAAAAAAAAAACACTTCAACCCATCTCTCTCAAATTCTTTTATTTCAGCAATGCATTAAGCAATCTCCCTGCAGAGTTATTCTCTTCTTCCTGGTGTGGATAAAGCTCCCCCTGGGGAGCTCTGTAATTTCCAGCTTCTCCGAATTCAGGTATTAGTAAAGACCGCTTGGGGACACGCAACAATATAACTCTACATTTTCAGGCATTCGGAGAGAACCCCCTAAGGGTCCCAAGTTCAAATTTCTGAAATGTAGGCATTGTAAAAGGAACCTCGGGGGACTCCAGCAATAGAAATCTGCTGAATTCAAAGCATTTCCTAAGCCCTGGCAGGAGCCTTTGCTCCCACTGGAGGCTTTTTATAAAACATGTGTTGCTGACATGTTGACAGATTGCTCAGTGAAGTGTTAGGTGCATACACAGGCTGGCCATTTAGGGGGACATCAGTTTACCCTTCATCTCTACCTGAAGCACCATGTTTTATACATTACCCGAGGACAGGCAGAAAACAGACACTTTCCAACAAAGTACAGTATCACTTGGCAAGAGACAAAAAAAAAAAAAAAAAGAAAAAGAAAGCCCCCACAAACCCAGAGATATTACACATATACATACACAGGGAGAGTTGTAGAGAATCTTCCAGATATCAAAAAGGTCAGGAAATAAATTAGGAGTACAACGCGAGGCCTAGGCTGGAAATTGCCTCCATGTATCAGGCCTGCCACCCCGTTTCTGCACAGGCCAGAGCTCTGAGGGTATAATGAGCAAAGGAATTTTCTAATGACAGCTGACTGTTGGGAGGTAATCTGATCAAAGGCCGATATTAAATCCAACTTCTGCTCATATCAGGGTATTAGTGATGTACGACTTAATAACCCAGCAGCTCCAAAAGTGCTGCCGTGGCAACAGGATGGAAATTGGGATAATAATGTATTCATGGTGCTGGCGACCTGGGGCTGCAGTGCGTGCTCTCAGGGGAGGGCACTTCACCCTGAGCCAGACGTGTCTGGGCAAAATCACTTCACAAAGGACAGGAGTTGAATACTGAAGAGCTCTGGCACTGATGAGTGTGTCGATAAGGGGAAGAGTGGAATGAAGTGAAGGGAGGAAAGGAAAAACATTTTCAGCAGAAGAGCTTGAGTGGTGCTTCTCTGAAAAACTGATGGGGCTCGAGAAGCTCTCCCCGACAAGTACAACCAAAATGGATAATTATTAAATGAACATAAAACTACATTCTCTGCAAAGTGCTGAAGGATGGATAGCACCAGCTTACACAAAGTGACAAGATTTTCACATCAGGCTACATTTATCTTCCAGCACTTCCACTGCGCATAAAAGGGCCACTGCCTGCTACCATCAATATCCAAAATTCCTTTAACATTAAACAGCTTCTCAACCTTTCCTGCCCTTAAATCTCTCAAGGAAGAAAATACAAGGAAAGGTCACGCATCAGCCACACCTTTCTGGGTCTTGTAGCTGCATTTCCTGCATAAATGGAAATCTCCTTCACAGTATCCCCCTTGTCCCCCCCTCCCTTTTATTAGCATTACAGCAATGCATGAAATATCAAAAACACACATTTCTTTTCTGTTTGGTATCAAACCAGAAAGAAACTTGGCAATAGAGCGCAACCATTTTTGCACAACTACACAAATCAATCTAACATCAGTTCCTTTGATTCTCTAAATCGGGAAACAAAGATGGATATATGCGTTACTAGAACTCCATTCATTTGCTAGACAACGGACAGTAGAAAGAGGGTCTTTCTTTTATCCATCTATAATTCAAATMTGCCTTAAAATACCGGAGCCATTTGAGGGTTTCTGGTGGCAGGCATTTGAGGTGGAAACTTTTGTTGGCTGCATCCGGGGAGGGGGCCAGGCCCATTTCTTTGACGCTTTCCCAAGCCCCTTTACACGATGTACTGGGCTATCCTCTTGCATAAATTCAGGGCGATTTCGATCCCTCACAAAGTTACAGCAGGACCCACTTGTGTTGGAGAGATGCTGAAACCATAATTTCTTTAAGATGGGGGAAATACCTAAAAACTGCTCAGAGCCGCCGTGTCCACCCCACAGGAGGGGTCCCAGGGAAATGCAGCCTATAGGGTGTCTCTGACATGTAAGGGAAAACGAAGAGTGCCTATTTCCATCTTCATGCTGCACCTAGCGCCAACAACGTACACATTGTACTCTTAAGCGCTCTTCCTGCCTTTCCTAGTATTACAGATAATTTGCTAGTTTCAGAGTGTACTTATTACAGGACTGTCAGAGGAGTTTTTGTTTCAACAACACGTTAACTTTACTGCACTTATAAAAAACATTATGTGTCCCCTGTGATTCTGTGTGTTTAAGAGCAGCGAAATGTTATTGATCCCAGTGTGACAAATCAAGAGTTAGGTAATGTCTACAAAACTCAATTTTCTGCAAGACATAAAACCCTTTTTATGAAACCCTTCCTTAAGAAATTCAGGAAAAATACACACAAAAAAAATTAGAGCAGAAAGGTCAGGAACTATTTTTTTTAATTAATGTAATCTAATTCTTGTCTAATGACAGGCGTATGACCACCGAGGCCAATTTAAACTAATATTTACTCTCACTACTGTAAAATAATGTGTGCAAACTCCCGATTTTTAAGTCACTTTGATATAATTAATAATCTTATTCAGAATGTCTGAATTCAGTTTTCCTTTGGCGAGCATTCAGCATTGAGCACACTATAAGTTTCAGATTCCTGCACAGGTTACATAATGTGGAAGATTTTCCCAGATTTTAGTCCAAACTGCTTATATATGATATTAATGTACATTTATAGAATGATTTGGCTTTTAAAAAATCTCAGCGATGAAAACTTCCCATTTAATTTCTGTCTAAAGCTATAGATTTGCCCAAATTCCTTCTCAGTACACAAGCTTCTTTCTCTGAATGGCTGTATAGAAGAAGTAGTGAAGTATTCGGAGAAAGACATTAAAAAGCAAGGACAACAATCCAGTTGTCATTTGTATGAGATCCACTTGCATCCACAGCAATTCCACAGATCTGTATACATATTGGGATTTTTTCCCCAACTGTTCAGGGACAGTAGGTACTGATACTGCATTTAATTAACAAGCAAGTGTGATGCCCTCCAATGTGAACAATACTGAGCCAATCGCTAATGTTCTTAAAAAACAGATGTATTACATGCACAGTACTACTCCTGAATAGTAGCATATCCATTTTATAGCTTTTTTCCTGCAAACTTGAAGCTGCCACAAGCCTTCCCTTGCACCGTACCCCCATTTTATTCCTTTTAGGTTTTAGCTTCCACCTTATTTTTCTTTTTTTTTTTCCAGATCTGTTGGTAGTTCTTTCTATATTTCTTTTCTGTCTACTGCATTCATCATTATTCAGCTGCATTATAGCACTTAAAAAAAACATCCCAGCTTTGGAAAAAAAAAAAAAAAAAAAAGAAATCATTTGATTTTCATTGCCCTGGAGAGAATTAAATACCCCCAAGGAAAAATTCTGGTACATTCTCTGCACACATTTACATGCAGCCAGTGAAGTAAACATTTCCATAATTGCTCACTTCAGAACACGTTACCCAGTTCCTAGGTACAATAACTGTCAGGAGTCAATGAGGAATAAAGAATTTTCCTGAATCCTTGCACATAACCTGACTAGCATTAATAACTCCACAGTTGTACATAAGTTAAGAAATGGATTACTGCCAGGCAACAACCTTGCTCTGAACACTTTGGGCATAATGTGTTCTTCAAACTACCATTAACAAAATAAATAACTATTTAAAAATCCCTAAAAACTCAGTGCTACTGATAACGAAGTGTACTTGTCTCTCCACTAAAAATCATACAGTCGGAACTATACCTTCTCCTTAACCTTGGAAATTACACTAACAACATATGGCTTCCATTTACTTCAATTTTATTTGTACTGTGAGCTTCTTTGGTGAAGTTGTCTTCTATTGCTAAATGACAAAATGAATGATGAAATTCAGTTGCTATGCTAGAAAAACAAAAAACAAACACTGGTGCCTAATCCCAAAGGAAAACTGGACTTCGGTTATGAATCATCCTTACCAGCAAATCTTGGATATCTTAAATAAAAGACTTTATGTACTTATAGAAAAGAAAACAAACACAATCTAAAGGCTTTACTAGAAAGATCCTCCTTTTGCTCCTTATCGTTGGAATCCAAGGTTAGGGAGCGTGTCACAAGCCTGCAGCGGTTATTTAAACAGAAGTTCCCCACTACAAGGGACACCATTGAATAGTGCTCACATCAAATCCGCTCGGTTTTTATTGCGTGCTTGCCGAGCTCTTCATATTGCTGAGACCACAATGAAGAGCCTTGTAAACATGTAATAAAACCAAGCCCATTGGATGCTACAGTATTAGCAATTTTTCTGCAAAATGAAAGTATACCCACTTTGTCATCAGACGCCGCCTTTAAAAGCTTTCACCCTCTGTATGGTTACTTAATCCTGTTTTGATGTTTCATCTGCAATCYGCCTAATTGTACTGTGAAGAAAACTCACCTACTTACTCTTCCTAAATGTGACATTTTATTTTTGTTTCTGTTTTTTTTTTTTTAATGCCTTATCTAGACAATCAACTTGTGAAGACAATAAAACTGTAGCTCTGTGTGTTATAAAGTATTTATGATATTTTCAAGGAATTTTTTCACCCAGGCAGAAAATATCCTTTTAATAAGCCCTTTTTACTGCAAGAAGCTATTATTGGTCTCTTCTTTATTGTTGTTTTCATATTTTCAGCATAAACATAATGGAAAAAAGAAAAGGAAGAGAGGAAAGCAGTCAAAAGACAGATGCAGACAACAGGAATGTTATATAATCTGATAAAATGATGAATAAAATTAAAACTAGCTGTCAGGCAAAATGAAAAGCAATTCTTTTCATGCTATTTTCATCGTGGCTATGGAAAAACAGTCAAATTTATATATTGCCTGCTGTCTGTAGTTCATGAGTACACACAATAACCAAAAAGGTGCTTTGATTAGAAATAATGCAATGATGAGCAGAGCCTAAAATCCTGAACAATGCCCTCGGTATGACTTCTCTTCTGAAAGTCTACAGGAAATGTTAGAAATCCCTATTAAAGCAGAAGAATGGACTAATAGAAGAACTCATTGGTTACGTATTTGAGAAACGCAGAATAATTCCTACTAGAGACTCCCTTAATTAGAACAAACTCYGGCTACTGCCTGAGGGCTGCCACGGACACGGCTGCACTCCCTCTTCTTCCATGTGCGGACGCCTTGCCAGGGTCAAAGGGACTCACACACAAACACTGAAGGTAACATTTAACCCTCTAAAGATTAAGACACTGTTTACTTTCAAATTACGATGTAAACTGCAGCAAGACTCTGATTCAAATGATAACTAAAGAGGAACAATGCAACATATGCAGGAGTTAAAAACAATACGTACAGGACTAGACCCCACATCACATTTACACTCTGCAGCAATTCAATCCCATCTCCTATAAATGTCTAACAAAATGATAACATAGAATCCCTCTCTAAAAGTATGTTTACTTGATTCATCTAGCTGRAGTTCATCTGAAAGAGGAGGAAGGATGGAGCAGAATATATGATCTTCCCTTGTGCTTGGCCATCAGAGTCAAGACGGGACTTAACTCCTGTTTGCCTCTCTGTATTTCCAGTGTTAACAGAATGATTCAGGGAGTTAAACTGGGCACATGGAAAAACCAAAATGAATTTATTTCCTTTTTTTCTCTTTGATGCATTAACCTATGAGGCTTTTTTTCTGATTTTTTTCTTAGAAGCTACCGGAGATTTCCCAACRTTAACCACCAGTTGTGGGAGAGAAGTTCTCCTCTCCCTGCTGGCAGTGCTTGCTGGCAGTGTTTTGCTCATACACAAGGTCTGAATCTTTTACCTGACAAGGAACTCAGGAAAGAAATTTTGCCAGAGTGGAAAAGACCATTCCCCTCCAATGTTGCATAATTTGGGAAAGTTTTATTTTAAAAATACCTTGTTCCTGCAAGGCCATTTGGTGATAGCTTCAGTCTCTTCCCCTGTGCCCTGTGGTCCAGCATAGTTGTGGATTTCTGAGTTTGCAGCAGCTTCAACACGAGGCAAAATATCCTAAATTATGATGTGTGATGGCGTGAAAACCAGACATGAGTGGTACTATACCCCAAGACAGCTCATCACCTCGAGGAAGCAAGCCCACTCCTGCCCTCTATCCCTACTACAGTGATACAAATATCTTAAAATAGGGTATTTCAGAGTTGACAACAGTATAATAAGCACTAAAGCCAGTAACTAGTATGCGTTGTATGTTTATGGTTCACAAGGCATCACATTGTTAATGAACAGATAAAACAAGAAGAAAGGGCTGTGCTTTGTTTACATYGTTCCTCTCATAAGCAACAGATGTCCTGATAGACTAGACTGCATTGGCTTTGTTGGTTGAGAACCTCCCGCTGTCCCTGGATGAGAACCAAGCATCCATACTGATTTTGTTACAATTGTCAAACCATGAACTGTTGCTGACTCATCTGTGGTCCCATGGGCACTGAAGAAATAACGTATGGAGTCATGCCATGATTCCATATATTGTTTTCTTCCTGCAGTGACTACTGCTTGTTCACCCAAGAGCACTTTCTTGTGGAGTGCCACACAGTTCCCTGACATCACCCTTCCTGGACACTGTGCATGTGAAGAAATGGCTGGTGGCTTCACTCTTATACCGATTTCCATCAGTGACACCAAATGACTTAGGCGTGTTTTACTAAGATATAGATGAAGATGACTACTCCAGTGTAGGGCAACGAGTCATGGTTAGTACTTAGAGGAACAGAAAGTTCATGCTGACTCTTTCCAAAGGCGCCAACAACTGGAATTTTGTGTTATGTTGCTGTGGGTGCTTATGGATTTCAGTCTTTCTGGCAATTCACAAAGAGCCAAAGACCAAACAATCTCCCTGCGCAATGGCAGAGGTTCCTCCCATCCTAGGCCACATCACTGTCCCGTGATTTGTCATCCACTTCGAACTTCAGATTCCTTCCTGTCACAGCTTACACTACTGTTCTTATCTACTAGATTTACTTAATCTGGCACCTGTATATGACAGAGAACTCACTTGAGCACTTTGAGGTCCTTTCTTAAAAGGACATCCCTCTGGATAGGGCCTGAGAAACTGGCTGGTGCCTCTGTAAAATCTCCTATTGTACGAATTCTATTTCCCTTGTTCTATCACAGCTTAGATTTGTCAGCTTTGATGCTGCAGGGCCAKTTTGGTGTGGGGTCTGTTTTGACTGAAATTCACAAAATGAGAGGGAAAAAATACATGCCTACCTTGAGGTGCCATCAAGTCTTTCTCCCTTAGGGCACATTTTGCAGCCTCTTCAACCATGGAGGCTGAGGGCATCATGCCCAGATGGGCCCAGATGGCTTTGGGGGGAAGTTCTCAGTCATTCAAGATCATGCATTCATTACTGCTTATGATATCARAACTGCCCTGTTTTTATATTCTGCTGCTCAGTGAACTAACATTTCCTGCATATCTGAGAAAAATTACGTAGGAAGCCATCTCCTTTGTTTCTTCTCTTTTCAAACAGAGAAAAGGCAAGTTTGAGGAATGACACTTGCATGGCCTAAAGAAGTTGTTACTCAAACCATCCTGCAGTTTTCCAGCCTGGCACTTTAGCCTCTCACAAAAGACATGGCAGCCACCCCCACTTCCAAAGAGAAATTACCTTTCATCTTACTCCAAAATGCTTCTCCCTCATACAATACAGTGGGAAGGCTAATTTTCCTAGTCACTGCAGGTTACACCTTATTGGTCTGGATTGCATTTGCAGTGGGGAATAATGTAGTGCTCCCTTTTGATTTCTTATGGCCAGTAATCACATCATTTCTGCAGCAGGGAGCTGCACGAGTCTGCTCTATAAAGCCCTGTCTCATGAGCACTGTAGATGTCCTTGAGGGAGAGGCCTGAGAGCTGCCCAGGTAACTGTGARCGCCACCCGAGTGAGGCACAGGATACTAATAAAGATGGCAGCAGTGCCTATCCTTCCTCAGGTTATTCTCTTCTGTTTGGGTCTTCTACATTTTTAAAAAAGAAGTCAGTATGCTCCAGCTTAAAAAAAAAAAAAAAAGATAAATAAATCAATGATTCCAATTTTCTCAAGAATTTTTAGAGCCTTATCTTTAATAAGATCTCAAGCAAGGACCTGCTAGTATTCTCAAGTTCCTACCACTCAGCAACTGAGCTAGCTGTCTGTAGCCGGGTCCTTTCCATCACATTTACACTTGCAGTTTGGGTTGGCGATACTAATAGCACACCCTTGAACTGTGTCTCCATTCTTCAATGTGACGCTAAAAGTGGACTGTGCTGCTCGGGAGCATTTTGTCAGCTCATAGTGATTGAAAGATCCTCCCTGAGGCTCTTTTCTCCTTAATATCATGCAGAATTTCTGCCTTTTCTTTCTAAAGAGAATTCCGTATTTAACTTCTCTAGGGTCACTGTATACTTGTGCAGAAAAACAGGTGCAAGACAGGTCTCTCTTTCATGTTAAATTTCTGTACGCTTCAATTCTCCGTAGATGATTCACATCATTTCTGGATCAAATTACCTGGTTTTAACTACTGACAGGAGCAAATTAACAAGGAAAAATGGAATATAAAATGAAACAAATTGTAATAAGGGTGTGACACACAGAAGTACTGAGAACTACTGACACACAGAGACTGAGCTCTATTTCCCTGTTCAGAAAGGTTACCTGGTCTACCTTCAGCAGGCCAAAGGGGAACAAATTCAACAGGCTGAGCAATACATTTTGGGTTACCTTCTGCCTTTTGTGACTGACAGTCTTTGCTTCTGGATGCGTCTACCTGCCCAGTCCAGTGGACACAGGTGTGAGACCACAGAGTTCCACAGAAATTTATATCTCAAAGAGTCAGCTTCATGTTAACCAAATGTGGTACAACATCAGCAACCAAGGTAAGCCGACTTCTTCTGTCTTTGACAAGCACTTCTGTCTTTGCAAATCAAATTTGCAGTGTTGGTACCTCCACACTGTGCATTAAAGCAAATACAAAGTACATTACTGAGGATCTCACCAGCCCTGCAACAGAAGCAGCATCCTGAGAAAGGGCAATTTTTTGCTTGCAGGTTAATACATCCCTTACCCAGATAGCTAAATTATCTCCACCTAGTATCTTACCATGCCACTGYATGGAGGCACCACTCTACAGTAGGGTTCTTCACATTGAGATCTCTTCTACTCTGTCCTATGCAATAAACTTTTCTTCTTCATTGTTCTCTTTCCTTCTGATACCCAAAGMACAATGGAAACTTCTGGATAACTTCAGCATTACAGGGGGCTGACTGTCAGTTACCTGCCTGTGCACAGCTTTTCTTTTCTTAGCAGACTTGTGTATTATGAGTTTCCCTGAACAGACTCAGCTTAGGTTCTCATATTAATCTGATTATTACACTGAGCACATGGTTCTTTCCCCAACTATTTACTTATTCACTTGCTAGGGCAAACACCAATGCAGACAAAAGACTAAAAAACGATGCCACAGTAATACCTAACTACTGCTTTTCAAGGAAAGGTTAATCTTTGTGGAGTATCTTGAAGGGACTACGCTGAAATTCAGAGTTCTGTTCGCTCACCTGGGATGCTAGTTCTGCATTCAGCATGCCTTAAAAGCACAGAGACACAGTTCTGCTTACTGTATTATTTCCTAGTCACATTTATTCATGCCAATACTTAACCCTTTTAGGTACTGTAAGTTAAATKGGAGTGATGATGGGGGAAAGAAGGGACAGGGGATTATTGTTAACTTTCTCTGCAAAGCAGCATGGGTCTCAGACACCTCTCTATCCTTTCAACTATTAAGATATTTACTCAGCAATTCAAGATTTTTGTGAATCATGTTCTTCACCTTGCTTAGACTATTTTATTTCTTCCACAGAAGGCTGTTCACATGCCTGCAAAATAACATAGGTTGGAGATCCACTTGGAAGATACAATCAGTGGGTAGCAAGTTTTGCTCAGTAAACTAAAATCTGGCTATACTTTTATGCATACTTGTTTTCAAATCATTTAAACTAGTTTATAAGCATATAATTAGCGTAAGTAGTATAAGCTAGTGTAAATATGCAAAGCAGCTACAGATCCTCAAAAGATGAAGAGCAGTGAAAAGAGAAAATTCAGCGTTGAATTTCTGAATGTCAATTCTAGGTTCAGGTTGAGATAAGAGACCATTAAGTGTGTCAGGAAGGTGTCTTTTAGGTGAGGCAACAGCTGAGCATTGCTTTTCAGGATCACAATTTTGGTTGCAAGTGTCCAAATCCCACTATAAATAAATTCTTACTGTATTTATTTTTAAGTACCCTTAGATCTTCCTAACCTTACAGAGATACTGAGAAGATAAATATGTTAAAAACTGTATGGCAAAAGGATACTCTCACATTGGGAGTTAAACCCAAGCCAGACAGAGATTTAAGAGAGAGGCATTCTATATTTCTTCAGTAGTCACTGCAAAATGAAAAGTTCACAATTACAAAAAAAAAAAAAAAAAAAAAAAAAAGACCTTAATGCTTTTCTCCGGATGAAAACATTGAAGCTACTAATTATCTGCATGAAATAGAGGATTCTGACTGTAAGTAATTACTTATGAAAAGTGATGGCAATTTGTCTAACTCATCTACTATCACCTGGTCCCCCTCCACATTCAACTATGCACTCTCTGAACCCCTTTCATGTAGACTGGCTTTTCAGGATCAGTAATTTTAAATAGCTTAAAGTCTACTCATGGCTTAACAATAGAAGAAACGAGTGGACTTTAAACCTATTTTCTTCATGAGGGAGCAATGGCTTGCATAATTTTCTTGCCAGCAATCAAGCAGAATCATTTCCACGGTTTCTTTCTCAACTATATATTAAATGACCATTTCTGTCTTTTAATTAATATTGTTTTTTTCTGAGAGTRAAGACAAATAATTCTGAAAATAAGAAAAATCAGTGGGCATTTTTCTTCAGGTACATTATTTTAAAAGGACAACTGAAGATCAAATATACCATTCTAACATTTCTCTTTCTAGTAGGACAAGTTTCCAGTATATATAGCACAGAAAGGAAGAAAGAATTTTGAAAATTCCCCAAAAGGGGAAAGAGAAGAAAAATTAGAAAGAAATGGCCTTCAATAATTAGAAAACAGGCTTAAGGACTGGGTGGAATTTTAAGTAACAAAGAGGAAACAAGGAATTTTATTCTTTCCTTCTTTGCTAGTTCATCGAATAAAATGGCTGGGCACAGAAGAAGCAAGTCAAAGAACATATGAGAAGTCATTTTATGAGGTCAGTTTTAGAGGTGTACAGTTGAAATTGAAATAACTTTACTTGGCTATCCATTCTTGAATGATTAATCCGCTGCTGCATGAACTTCCACTGAACTACATAAAGCTGAGCGGGTCTATGTTAAAAATTAAAGACAAAAAGAAGAAGAGAGAAAGGGGAAAGGTGTGAGATCCTGCTTTTTGGTCACACAGACTTATTGTTTTTTAAAATCTTGTGSGACTAAAACGGGGGAGTGCTACAGCCTTTACTTACACAGTGACATAATATTATGCAYGCTATTCAAGAAACATCTCACCAAAGTAGGTTAGTTACTCACATATATAAATAAACCTTTTGGTCCTGGAGACTGTACAACTTCTTGTGAGAAAAAAAAATGAAGATTGTCCACGTTTCTTGCAGATGAAATGCTAGCAGAAAATCTTAATGGTAAGATTTTGGTAAGATAGGAAATTCTAAATTTCATTGAAATGTACAACATAATTATATTGGATTTTTTTAAAATACGATATCTTTATAGGCAAACACTATTTTACAAAAGACAAATAAAAAATTTCTATATTTGAACCATGTTCCAAAAGCTAATGTGCAATCTAATTAACTCACAATTACTCTTCTTTCAATCTACTTTAGCTGCTTATTGAGAACCAGGCAGAAAGATTCTTTTATTCAGCAAGTTAAGCAAAGTGTAAGAACCAGGATGAGGGGACTATAACAAGCAACTTAAAGCCAGTCAAAAGTTGGAAAATCCTTTCATATGAAAAGATGATTACTGTGCATSCTTTTAGTGGGCCAATTCCTCTTCCATTCAGAAAACAAAAATCAGTTTATGATAACAGAGGAAAGGTTATGAATCATTTTTATACTTAAAGTAAAATTTCTTCAGTTCCAGTGTAATCAAATGAAATTGCAACGGACAATAAATCTTTATTTTTTTAGCCAATAGGAAAACATTGGAAAATATCATTTTATTTTTCATTTGTTTTAAAAGATGTTTCTGTTTGCTTGTTTCTCTTGCTTGTTCCTCTCCATTCCTGTGCCTCGACAGCAGTCATGTAGTTCTGATAAAACTACATACCCTAAAGTAAAGAGAACAGCTGATAAACTGATAAGCTATGTAAATAACATTTGGATTGCAAACCACATTTATTACACTTGGCTAATGGAAGAATGATCTTTCTGTGCCTCGMTTCACTAAGAGCTCACAGATTACCTGAAGTTCCTTGTAGCCCTCATAGCTTCCACTGTTTAGTAAATGCATTCCACACTTCAAATACAAACTCAGAGCATCCTACATTTATATATCCTGGAATATTAGGGGAGGGAAGAAAGGAATGATGTCTGCATTTTACAGCAATTGCACCAGGGTCTATTATAACAAGTGGTTTGATTTTTAAGCTAGCTAATAAAGAGACAGAACCCCAAGCCTCAACGAGTGTGTATTAGAAAGCATACATTATGCCCTCTACCGAAAATTACGTAATTTGACAGTAAAATGTATAAGTAAGCCCATAATTACCTTAAGTGTCTGCCAGAGTCAACCCTCTGGGCTCACAAGTCAAAATATTGTGCTATAACTCCCAGAGAGCAGAGATAAGGAAAAAAAGGGAGGGCCAGGACACAACGTTGGGGTTAAACGCTGTGCCGAGCCACTTCCTGAACCCCATAATTCAGGCCTGTGTGGGACTGGCAGCCCTCGCATGATCTTCAGCTGGCTGATSAAGGCCGTCCTCCCCCTGCCTACGACGACAGTGTTCTGGCTGTCAGGGCCCTCTGAAAGGAGGGAGCGACAGCAAGCCAAGCCACTCCAAAACATGCAGCTCCCACAAGTACTACTCACCTGAACAACACAACGTCAGCTAGCTTTTGGCAACGTGCATGTGGAATAACCCGTCCAAACAGATTGGAAGAAACGGAGAACACTCAGCTTTTTGTGGACAGCTGAGATCCCGCAGCATTTTTCACGAGAGCAGGAGTTTTGCCACGTTTTTCTTGGCCTGAGTTTCCTGTCTCCCCCTACTAGGTCACGTGGGTCTTTGCTGCTGTCCTCTCCTCTCCTCTCCTGCAAAGTTGGCTGCGTTTCATGGCATTGTAGATAAAGAGTTGTATAAAAGATTTGGAGACTAGAGAATGAAAGGCATTGTGCAATAATTCTAAGCATATTAAATATAAAGTTTCCCAACATCCAAGGAGGGATACCCACAGACTATATTTATTAAGCAGTTATGTCTGATGAAGCCCCTTCCACCATCCTCACAGCATCAGATCCACTAATTGAGGTGTAATTTCAACAGACATATGAGAAAAAAAAATCTATGGGGCTTGCAGCATACAGGGATTCTCTTTGATTTAATATTCAAGCCTATGAATTTTGCAATAGGTAGAATTTAGACTGTAATTTGTATCAGGCCTCTTTCCATGCCCATAGAGGAGAACTACACAGGTAATTCTTAAGTACTTCAGGCAGTGGCCAATAACAGAAATCCAATAGAAAAGGCAATCGCCTCATAGGAAGCCAGCTCAGCACACACACACTCCCCCTCTGCAATACATTAGGTCAACTATGCCTGCATTGATAGCAGACAAACAAAATAAGCTGTAATATCCAACACTCCTTTCCCCTAGGCTATGAGGAGTAAATGTTTCTATCATTTTGGAACGTATTGCTCTGTTTTCAGTGGTATCTGCTATGATATAGTACTAGGAAAACGTTACACATTGTTTTTAAATGCTGGAACATTAAAAAAAAAAAGAATCAAAAATGATCAAGTCGAGAGTGGGATTGTTGGAATGGATAACTGGGCCAGCAATAAGACAAGCTGTAGACCTGACACTGCATCTATGGTCTTGATTCCTATAAAAAGCAATGTAAACTTAATCCAGCAGAGGCTGTAGAACGAAACGAAGTGTATTGAGTTTCAACCTGCTGTTCTTGCAGCAGTAGCCAACGCTAATAGTAGCACTAGTCTGGCGGTCCTAGAGGCAAAAAAAAGGAGCAGAAACAAACAGGAGAAAGCTGAAAAGCCAAAGAGGAGAGAGAACAGACAGGCAGCAGAGAAGCAGTGGGATACTCCAGCACCAGAGAAAATCATCTCCACTCTTCTCGGGCAAAGGGAGAAGCACAGGGAGAGCTGACCTGCTGGCTGGCAGCACAAAGGCAGGCTCCCCTCCGGAGGTGCTCGGGAAGAGAATGGAAAGTGTGAAGATGACAGGACAGAAAAGCTGAGCCTCGGTAGCAAAAATAAGCACTGAAAGAACCAAGCAGAAATCAAAGACAGTGAGAGGCGGAGAGAGCTACCAAAGAGAGGGAATCTAATTTTAAGAGGATAAACTGCACTTTTTCTGTTTCCTCAGCCTTAGCTTTCGAAAGTATCTGGCATCATGGCATAGGGAAGAAGCATTTCTACGTTAAGAATAACTGTCCTTGGGAAACTGCTATCAACGACAGTGTTAATGCCACAATCTGTCAGTTCTTTGGGAAGGACTTATTTAAAAATAAGTTCATTAGCTGCCAACTATTTGGAAACCATCAAGGCTGTTGCAAAGGCTGAGGTCTGAAAATCTCAGAGAAAATTCCTGCAAGTAATAGTACAATCCAGTGAGTGAACTCACTAGTAGAAATCCTACCCTATGTGAACATAATAATGACATTCCCATTGGTTTCAGTGAGGCAAAGATTATGGCCAACAACTGATGGATATAAATGAGAAAACGTTATCCAGTCAAGTTACATGGCCTCTTAGTAAAGGAAAGATTGTGCTATAAATATTCTAATCACAATGTTACAGAAAGAAAGRAAATACTAAAACTATTTTAAGTATTTCAAATGCAATTTAGAAGAACAATTAAAATCATACAGAAACCTGAGGTTATTGACATATTAAAATAGTAAAGGACAAAGGACGTGTTGCTTAGAAACTGAATGTACAGGAAAGATCAAACATATTCATTCTTTAGCAAAGAAAATCCAAGCATCACTTCTGGCCAGAAGTCAGATAACTGCAGTAATAAATAAATGCATACAGAAGAAAAAACTAAAATGTTAATTTCCCTGCTAAGAGCAACGGTGACGTGTTACGCACACATATGCTGAAGCCTACATTTGTCACAACAAGGTAAACCAGGAGCTGCCTCTCATTTCCCTACCCATTGCTTTTACAGCTGCTGGAAGATTTGCAAAGTGCCTGAAAAACTTGACCCTTCTCCAGCCTCCCCCGCATGAGTCACCCAACCTTCCCTCAGCCATTAGGCTGCGCTTCCTGCTGGGATGCGGCGGGAAGGCAAATGAGAGGCACCSGAGCCAGGCACACATAGGGAGGTAATAAACCAGTGACAGGTATTTTAATGAAATTTAAAATGAACTCCCATATATTATATATATCGATGAAGTGCCAATCCGTGACGTTATCTTACAGAGAGATGCATTTGGAAAGGCATTTTGAAACACTCCAATTCATTCCCGGTACCGAAGGCCTGCTTTCCTGCTTTATATACAGTCATAATAGATTTGCTCTACTTTATGTGCCTCGGAAATATTACAGAGAAAAAAAAATCAATTTACCCATATATGCATAAACTTAACAGGATTTTGATATCCTTAGACGGAGTAAATTTAAACTATATCATCACAGATAAAGTTCCAGATTTTAATATTATTATTAAATCAGGATCAAAAACTTCCTATCAAATCGAATTTTGAAAAGTATAGAGCCTGTTCACCTTTTTTTTTTTTTGAATTTGCTTCAATTCGTCATTAAACGTCTCTGTTCTATCACATCTCTCAGGCATCCTCTTTCCTAGGAAAATTTCACTTTCCTCCCACAAAGTAAATCCCAAATCAGAAGAAGTGATCATACTTAGTCAAATTTAACTACAAATTTACCTTTCCATCCACAGACTCCTGATATTTTACTTCCAAACTTGCCTACTCTTGCACTAASTCTGCTAAGAGAACTGCTGTCCCCATAAATTGCTTGGGTTTGTTTCACAGTGCACACAGGAGACAACCCCTTTAAACTTCAAGGAGTTCCCACTGCAGTGTAGAAGAAAAATTCAGAGATTATGGAATAATCATCTCCAAATCGATCAATTTCCCCCTCAAGGTAAAAAACTGAAAGAAAGAAAAAAGTTGAACAGTTCCAGCTTGGCTTCTTGAAGGGAATGTACCCCCAGGGCGCACTGTAGAATGATCCCCATCTCTTCCTCCTGATGCTTATTAAGAGGTCATAGATTTCAGTTATACTACAGCATTCCCAAATGATATTCACAGCTAAGGACTATGACCTCTTGGTACAAGAACAGGGATGCAAAATTAGGAATATTAAGAGTTCACTTTAAGAAAGAGCTTGACTCAACTATGAGCCATTGTGGAATAGTAGCTGGAATTAAAAGCAGATCTGGCATCTTGTAAAATACTGTGGAGCTTTAGCTAAAGGCATGGTAAGTTCCAGTATTTTTAGTAGGTGTTGCACCCTATGTCAGTGCTAAATTGCTATATGAACATCACAGGGAATTTCTGCAATCAGGCACTCAGTAGGATAAATATCTTTCTCAAAAGGCACAGGCAGATCTCAGAACATCCTAAGTGAATTAAGATGTATCTTTTCTTTGTCTTAACCCTGTCCCTCCTAGGAAAGTGAGAGTATGAAAGCAGAAGTGATTTTACAACAATCGCACCCCAGTTTTTATGTCAAGACCAGGCAAGGACTGGGGTCCTTTCTCCTTCAACAGTTCACTTTTCTGTAAAGAGGGGTTTTTTTTACACCCTCCAGACAATGCTYGAGATGATAAACAGAGCCCACACARACAGCATGTTAGTGAACTACCATATCACTCAGAAGCCTTTACACCATCCAGCTGATTGTATAAACATGAATTAACGTTCTTCTACAACTATATTAAGCAAAATCTTAAAGAGCTGTGGGGCATTTTGTTGCATTTGGCTCTCAAGCTATGAATTTAACTGCTGAACATATAAGTAATGATACTCTGTTGTACCTCCCATTCAGTTCATTTCTAAATGGTAATTAAAGCAAGCACCAATAATAAAAACAGCAAGTATTTTAGGAAAATAATTTTAGAAGGTGCAGGAAACTCACTATTTAGAAAGACTAATTTGTCATGGCAACCCATTTTGCCATACACTGGCAACACACAGCAAATATTCCAGGAAAATAGAAACATATACTAAACAACAGGTATTTACCCTACAGGAACTGATCCTCTGAATCACTGCAGTCGCTATGGGCTGGAGGTGTGCATATGTGCATGCACGCAGGACTTGATCGTTATTTGCTTTTTAATAGCATGTCTATTAGAATCATACACGTGAATTCCCACCGTAGCAGATAAAGGTCAGGACAGCTGTGACCCTGTATCAGTAGCAGCTTTCCAGTTCATAGTCTGGATCACTGAGGACTGTGAAAAGCAGGAAGACAAGCCTGGCCACAGGAKCCGTATTGATTATACCAGGAACTGGAAGAAGCATGGTTATCACAGGGTAACTAACAACTATTTTTCCTTCTTCACATAAGCACCGGTGTTGATGACTCCCCCTCACACACTCCCCTTCTCTCCCCTGCAGGCGACCGTCTTCCTCGGACAATAAGGATCGGGAATTTCAGCTGCGTAGATCACATAGTGATTATAGTAGAGCTCTCTCAAAACTGGGACGAGCTCTGGCAGTTAAGCCCTCCACACAATGCCTGCTAAAGGTCAGTGGATTACCTCATGTCAGCACCTGGCACATCTCAGAAATTGGACCCTCTTCTGAACCAGGCAGGAGGTGTCACTTGAGCGCTGGGGGAGGGAGGTTACTATTCAATTGGAAAGACACAGTAGCCAAACGGTGACACAGAGAGATACCCTGCACTGCCCACTTGGAAATGCTCTGCGAGGAAATGGCTTGACCTTTCCAACACCCAGCAGTGGCTATAAATAAATGGAGCAACAGTCTGTCAATGTAATAAAGCCTTGGATCTAGCTAGGGCTCATTTTCAGCACAGTGCAAGGGAGGCAAATGACCTAAGTCTGAAAGAGCTAGGGAGCTGGGCAAGTTATTCCCCTGTGGACAAGGAACCTCTCTGGAGACCACCTGGTCACTCAGAAGCACCAAAGCCAGAAGAAGGATTATATGCAACATGGCCATGGCCCTCTGAGGGCCCTGCAATATCTCAGCTGCTCACAATGCCGCATCAGATACATCTAATTCATAGTCCTATGGCCCTTTATCAAAAAAAAAGGATCCATCATACAGACATGTCTTCTGGAATAGATTGATAAAAAGCATCCATACGTCCTGCTGCTGAAGTGAGGTAAGATAAATAAATTACATAAAGCTAAGTCTATGTTGAAAAATAGATTTTGGGTGGTAGGAATGTAGTGTCATTGAACCTGCAGAATGGTGTATTGTAATCTTCCATAATCATTACTTATCCTCTGTGAAATATTATTTGCTGAGAAGCTTTGAGATGGAGTGGTGAAAAGCATGACTCAAATGCAGGATCCACTAGTCTCAAGGTGACTGGCTTGGGCAGGAGTGAACTCCTCAATGTGCACAATAGCACTTTGGCCAAGTCTGCTGCCGTTCTCCATTTGCCCAGAAAGGTGCACGTTTGCTGCAACAGGAACCCAAATAGCACTAACTGTGATGCCGGATTATTTAAATGTAGAAGACAGTTGATAGAGCGTTGTACCRAGGTCTAGGCCCTGTAACCACTACACTGGGGCTGCTTGCAGCAAAATGCTGTGTCAAAGAGAGAAACACGGTGCAATTCATGCTTGCTSCTGCACGCCAGCACTTCCTGGGCCAGCAGGGAGATGTCCCTGTCCATGGTGCTCAGCCAGGTTTTGTCATCAATGCGGGGACATAGGGTCTGATAAAGTCTCCTTCCATTACGTTGCAAGCTCAGTTTCATACAGTGCAAAGTCCTTAGTAGACACATACAGCAGACAAGCCAAAGCTGTCCTTGCRAGGATGGGCTGCAAGAATCATCCGCCTCTTTAGTGATGGAGAAGTCAGCCCACAATAAATGGAAAACAGGGAGCAAAAGTGGGAGAGAAAAAGTATCAGCAAAAGATCCACGTGAAGCTCTAGGACAAGAGCAACCAACACTTGCTTCCTCTTCCCCTTCTTAGCAGAACAAGACTTCTGCCATTCAGAATTCCTGCTCACGAGCAGGTTTATTACGGGGGCTCCCGAGGCAAGAGTATTGGTTCCATGCTACAGGCGTCAACTACCTGCATTTACAAGGGGTCACTGGCAGACAGCTCGGGAGGAGCGACAGGCGGCTTTTAAAAACCCAAGAGGTGACGAGCCGCTGGCTTTACGACTTCATTAATAGCCTCAAGGGGAGAGATTAATGGTTTCCCAGCACAAGGGGGAGGAGTTTATGTCTCCTTACCCATGTTGACTGTTCATCATGGAACTGTTCATCCACAAGTCTATGCACTCTRCTCTCACTGCTTTGAACTCCAGGACACTGAAGTTCACTGCACATCTCAAGAGTGCCAAGCAACTTACGAGAAGGTTTAAGTGTGATTTGGATATAAAAGTTGAAGGCTGTAATCATCAAAGCCTTCATCTCCCCTCTCTAGGAGCACGGAGTTTTGCTTAAAAGTTTCTGTGCAGCAGACATYCCAAATTACCACATTTTAAAGGACTTAGAGCTCCTGTAATGCCGTGGTCATTCTGTAATACGTAAGAGCATCCCACTGCACTGACAGGCTTACTCCAATAGGCAGGTTCAGAGACCCACTCTCAGAAGACTGGGTTTGCCATTGTAGCTATGAAATTATCATTGCTCTTTTAATTCAGTTTTGGAGGGAATGTTTTAGTTGCTACCCCATTCCCCCTTTCCCCACCCCTGAATCCAAGATTTGGATTAGGGGACAGAGTCCTGGACCACGTAATTCTAAAAGGATTCGAGTCCACAACTCACTAAACTGCAACATGTGTTGGCTGGGAAAGGAAACCGGAGGAGAGGGTCTGCTTTCCACTCTCTCAGTCAAACAGAATGTCATTTTGTGGAAAAGCAGTCAGACCTTTGATATCCAAAGCAAATGGAAAAGCAGAAGCCTCTGCAGTCCAGCAACTGGGAAACAGCCTGGGGAAAAAGAGTGAGTGGCCTAGGCCCAAGTCCCCAGCCTGAGCAATGCTTGTCTTTTATTCAATARCTGTTTAATGTAAAATCCATATGCRGCTCTTGGTGCAGGAATTCTCAAGAGAGTCAGGGTGACTCTCTCAAGTGAAGTAACTGTACTTGGCACACAGTGCTTGGCAGCATGCCACTGACTGCAATGAGGCTCCTTGTGGTGCATCACGGGTTTAACTTCTTAGGGTCCTTGTCCTCACAAGCACTTTCATCCAACTCAGATTTTTCTCCTGTGCTGCAGGGATGGTGGGAGACCTTTGCCATGTGTACACAGAAATAGTGGAAACTGAAAAACCAATAGCAAGATCTGCAAGATGCTTAGCCAGCTTTAGGATTCTTACTACAGGAAGAGCAACACTAGCCAAAATTTCAAAGTATGACCATGTAAAGTGCTCACAAGATAGATCACAATTTCACTGTGCAGAGCATACATCTTTTTGTGATAAAATCCCCATGGAAGTATTCATGTCTTCTCGGGAAAGAGATGGTCCTGGCTTTACCACCTCATTCAGAAAGGTGAAAGATTCCTGGGCRCTCAGAAGAGGAGCAAAGAAGCAAGAACAGGAAACCATTAGAGTAAAATCTCTATCACCTCCCGTTTGGTAATTCCATGACACGTGCTACATGTTGTCTGCAAAGCTGTTAGGAAGCACAGCCTCTTATTTCTAGACGTGCAGAAGGAGAGTGATCTGTTTTTCAGCCACACAAGAGGACGACACTCATGAAATTTAGCTTGGTCATAATGGGAAACACACAAGCATTGACTCAGCTAAAAGTTGCCAGCCTGGTGTTGGTGGAGAGCAGCATTCAGAATGACTTCACCCCATCACATCTGTTGGAATTCCATCTCAGATGGAATGYGAAAAGATTTTCTCATCAGCACTAGACAAAAGGGCTACATCTCCTCCTTAGCAGAGGATACACAGCTATAATCAGTAGCCTTTTCAGCACCAGAAACAATTTATGGAATAACACAAGTGGCTCTCAACTCTGCCTGACACACTCAATGCCGTCAAAGTTGTTGCACTAAGTTAGACCACAAAGCAGTAAAACTAAGTTTACCTAATCACCTAATGGTAAAATAAGTATCTCTTATGCAGAAAATAGCTCATGCCTTTTCTCTCAGAACACCCTTAGGACTAAATACGATTGAGCAGCCTATTTTCTGTCATCTGTAACAAACACTAGGTCTACTGACACTCAGGTGAAAGATGGCAGGCTTCTCTCCTGTACCAGCACTTCCATCACTGTTGAGTTGTGCAACCTCTCAGCCAGCTAGGATGACATGCGCACTTCACAACTGCCAAGGTGCAAGGCAGCATCACTGGATGCTCCTTTTCTAGCATTGCTCTGGCTATGACTGAGGCTTATGATTCCAAAGTGACCTGCTAGATCTTCAAGAGAATCAAGCCCGAGGCGATTGCCTCTGGATACGCAGAGCCAGCCAGAAGAAGTGAAGGCAGCTCTTACCTACACAGAGAGGACATCGTAGAATATCATCCCTGAGAGTTTGGACAATAAGGTGAAACAAACAGCATGAAGCACTACGTAGGGAGGGCAGGTTATAGGTGAAGCAGAAGATTGCAGAAAGAGATTGATCAATTTTTGTCTCACCGAGAGCATATATGGCAAAAGCACAGAAGGTGAAGCTTGTATGAAACCCATCTTTTGGGAATGGAGGGAGAGAAGGTGGTGTTGAGGGTTCCTCGGTAGTGAAGGACATCTGTTTCACAGCCATGCTAAGAGGGCCCTTTGCTTACACATGCAACTTGGAGAACGAAAATGTGCAAGGGGCTCATAAGTTATTGAATGAAAATGCCCCAGGAAGGATAGGGTGAGAAAAGCATTAACATCAGAGAGAAACACTGTTAAAACATATTTTTATTGCCTATTTCTTCTAATGATATAATTCATATAGTTCAGCATCTTACGTGCCACTGGTTACAAATAATGCAAGGATTTTGTTTTTACTTTTTCCTCCCCTTTATCCATTATCTGTATTCCACAAACATCACAGGATGTGTCAGCAATTAACATAAATAAATCATCACCTTCTCAGAGAAAGCTTCAGTGCAAGAATTTCAGATGATGGAAAAAAAAAAAAAGAAAAAAAAAAAGAAAAAAAAAAGTAAATAGATCATGAAGGGCCTGCTCTATCCTCCACTGAAGTCAATGGGAATTTTTTCATTGACTTCAATGGATACTGGATCAGACCCAAATTGACAAGATCAATAGTGCACACATTAGGATAAAAGAGCAACTATGGCCTTCTCTAGAAAAAGAACATGAGTTCAATTCAAACAATAGATTGCAGAAAGGAACCTGTTGGGGCAGACTTTTTTTCCTTCTCCTTTGAGAAAAAAAAAATTAAAAAAGAGAGAGAGCAAACAGCAATTTAAGACACTGAGAACTAAATCTCACAGAGTTTTAAGTCTCTTATTCCTCTATGCTCTGAATAGGTGGAAGGTAACTCTCACTTTGAGAGAATGGGCCCGCCATTCTCATTCACAAACCAGCTCCCCTCACCTCATACCTCTTTTTGATTGAATGGGGATTCAGTATGGTGATTTTAGTCTGTCTGCTAAGTGACAAAGCTTCAGAAGAACACAATCAGTGTTTTCAGAATTAGAAATCAGAAGGTCCACCATGAGTTAAAGGATCTATGCTGGAAAGCCTCATTCTCAGTTCTCTTATCCTAGTGCACTACCAGTTGTTAAAATAGGTACAGTCAAGACACTAAGAAACTCAACAGTCATGTTTCACTTCAGAGATTTACTAGAGAGTATCTAAGTCACTAGAGAGTGTCTTGAGTTCCTGTTTGTCCCATCCACGCAGTTCCTGATGTAACCCAGTGGAAATGTACGGGAAAGGATCCTACAACTAGGCAACACATGCAGCACATAAATTGTGGCTGCGAGTGCAGCTCCTCAGCCATCCCACAGAGCTCCAAACTCAGAAAAATCAGATAAGCTGCTGCTTGCTCAGACATCTGAAAACAGGGTTTGGAGGGCTTTAAAAATCAAATGTGAACTTCAGAGGCTAAAATAGCTGGCATTTTTTAAAATGGCAGACAAGTTTCTAAAGAGTCTACGTGGTTCTATCACAAATTTCCTTGAAACTTTCACAAATTTCCTTGAAAGAGAGGTAAATGCATTTTTAGTGATTTAAACAATTTCCTACAGGAATAGTTTTCACTCTTCCACCCTCTAACATCGCACATATGTTCCTGCCATGCACCCCAAGCGTCCTAATCCCAGGAGACTTCTTTTCCCTCTCATGTAGCATGCCAGCTCCCTGCAAGGCCTGGTGGCAGCAGTGCAGGAGCAGTGCTCCAGGCGCTTGCTGTTGCTGCCCCCATCCCTTTCTCTTCAGTTTCCCAAGGTGACCGTGCAAGCAGTGTCCAGCACATTCTGCTTGTAGCACTAAAGCAGAGCTCCTGCTTGGCAGGAGAAATCATGGGCTTGCTGAGGAATGGAGGCAAGACCTAACCAGGAAGGGAAGAGGACCACAGCAGAACAAGGTGAAAAAATATGGATGAATAAATAGGATTTGAGATAGGAAAGCAGAGATTCAGGGAATTTGGAGAAGTGGGAAGGAGGTTTTGTGGGAGAGAAAGAAAGAAGAGATAAGATAAAACCATTAACTTTTTGGAAAAGAAAGAGCAGAAGAAAGAAGGTACAAATAAAAGGACAGAGCAGCAAGAAAAGTTGTTCAAACTSAAGAGAGAATATCTGTACTGCCAGAAACCACGAGTAACATAGACAAGCACTTTTTARGAGTTTGCAGCAGTGATTAGGGAAAAGCTAAAGTACCTATATCTTAGATTAAAACATTTTAAAAGTAAGAAAAGGCAAAGCAAAATGTTAGCAAAAGCAAGCATTTCCTGCTGTGGCAGATTTTCATCTTCCTTATCTTGAAGTTGGGATTAAAACCATTTGGCAACTTCCTATTACTTCCTCAACTTTTCTTCTGCTCCTGCCCTCTTCCTCCTCCTCTGTTCACCTTCTCATAGTCCACTCTCAAGAACTCCAGTGCTACTTGACTTTTACGTCATCTTTCCAGAATTAGCCACAACTTGGATTCACTGGAACCAAAAATAACCCAGAAAGTTCTCCAAACATGAGCACAAGCATAGACAATTTCCAAGAGCATTTCCAAACAAGAGGGACAGTTTTTTATAATTGCAAAAACTTAATCAAGCAAGGTTTTAAACATAATTGCTCTGCACAATAAATACAATTTATATTGTAGTGACTGGAAATAACATACCATCTAATAAAAAATAAAAATGCTTTTCTACTGACACCGAGTCTATTTGAGCCTACAGAGAGTACCACTGAAAGAGACAGCAAATGTAAAAGACAAAACTACTTCAGCATATTCAATATGGTTTCCCAGGGTGAGGGGCCTGTCTACAATCATTTCAGTGAGGAACCCAACTCTTTAATTTGCTTTTTCTATACCTGAAAAGATAAATAATTCAGGCTACAGATCCATTCAGCCAACTCTGCTCAGGTAAATAGCATCTGATCAGCATTCATTTCTACCCCTTACTAAAGGTGGGGTTTTATTTTCCCTATAAAGAGTTTGCTTCATTTCTTGTTAACAATTAGACTAAAACAACATTCGATCCAGATCTAGCACATGCCATTGTACAAATTCATTATTATGCAGATACAGTTAAACCCATTTATAAGAGGAATAAATATATATGCTACTGTATTCACAAGTGACTTGAGAATGTATTTATGCCAGCAAAGTATGGAAAGCTGTACAGTATGAATCCAGAAAACACATGCAGCAGCCAGGACAGACAGCTAATGCACACTTTAAATAAGGTGCCAATGTGTAATTCTCCATACATCCTTCAATATAAAGAAATTTATAAAGCCCCATTTATATTATAACGTTGCCCTGAATCTGTTGATAAAGGTCTAATCTAAATATTCAAGTGTAGGAATAAAATAACTGACAAAGAAGGAGGGAACTCAGAAGCAGAGAATGGAAATCAGGACTGGAACAGTGCAAAAAGACACAAAATGATATGTATTGTTTACCTGTCAGTTGACATTGATTAATCTTGTGTTCTGTGATATCACTCAGCGACTCAAACACCTGGAGGCAGCTGTCACAGCTGTGCACAGCTTCTTCTTCCAACTCCTCCCCTTCATCCGGCCTTTTCTTACAGTCTAGCACCTCTCCATCATCTGTCTTGTCTTCTAGTTTACAATTAGGGTCTGAAAGAAAATCAAGATCATGATCTTAGGCTACTAAAAATCTTTAAAAAGAAAAAAAAAACACATAAAGTAAAACAGGTTCTTGTGGTAAGGGTAAGCAGAAATATTTTCGGCATGAGCCCGCAGCACCGTAGATTTTATTGCTAAATAAGCACAGGAGGCTTTTTCCTTAATTTCTTTCTAACCTTGATGAAAGGAGCATTTCCCTTCTATTTCCACAAATACAGCACTATTCCTCACCCAAGCAATTCCTCCATGCTTGTATGTTAAGTTTGTCAATTTTATCACAGCTATTGAAGCCTCTTTGATCATTATAAGAAAGGATAAGCCACCTATGCAATTAGGTCTCAATAAAAAGAAAAATCAAATCAGTGAGTGCACAGAAACTTCTTTTCACTGTTAACTACAACGTTTCACAGGAAATTACCAGAATTAAGAGACTAACAAATTTGATTTAGATAAACATGAAATTAATCTTGACTTTACAATCTACTCCAGTGCTCCATCACTAAATCACTTGACACAAATAAAGCCCTATGAAGATTATACCCTGGGTCAAAATGTTTCACGTGCTTTGAACTTGTGTCTGACTTGAGGCAAACCTGGTAGAATTCCTGTAGTTGCCAGATCACAGAAAACTGGAAACAAACTATTGTAAACCCTAAACGGTGTGTAAGGGTAACTCTGCCTTTTATATATGTTAGCAAGTGCTTGGAGGGCAGGAGGGTAGTTCTAGCCTCAGAAGAGCAGCCCTGAGCCCTGCCAAAGCTTCCAAACTGGAAGAATTAGGAGGTTTCACCTACCATTCTCCCCCCGGCACCAAGTCACACAACTCACTGCACGGCCTCAGCTCTGGTGACCAGTATCCATGTGACGTAATGTGAAGCCTAGAACTTTTCTTCCTCCTCTGAGAGATGGAGGAGCTCAAACAGCTCCTGACTTTTTGCCCACTTTACTAAAAGCTTCCTTCAAAAGACAGAAATAAAACAATCTGTCTTCCCTAATAAAGCAAGCTGGCACTTCACTTTGTTTTTCCTTGGGAACCACAGCACAACAAGTAAAACGCAGAAGAAAAATGGTTGTGTACACTCCAGCCCAAGCAATGTAAGTGCTTCACCACTTCTCCCTTTTCTGCATTAGCCATCTCATTTTTCCTTTTAGGTATTTGAGAGAACTGAGGCTGAAACAAGTCACTTTGGCAAATAAGGATAAACTCCTGCAATAACAGGAGATCACGTGAGTGTGTTTGAAGCTGTTACGCTCTTTAGCCAAGCGGGTGACTAACCAGGAGCAACCTCCTCCTCTGCAGCAACACGGAGGTGCTCTCTGGAATCCCACCTCATTAGCATTGTGATCGATTGGCATCGTGCACAACGTACTGTACCTTTGCTGAGAGTCGCTTCTAACTAAAAGACTCGAACGTGGTTCACACGCTCAGCTCATACTGCTCACGCTCCGAAGGGGCAAGGGAGGAAGCGGCACTTGAAGCCACCCAGAAGATCTCTGTGGTGCCTCTGGTGCCGTGGGCCTGTAGCTGAGGAGCAGGGATCCCCGCCGCCCGCAAGGGTCAGCACTCCTCATCCCTCCACATCCCGCACTGCTGTGGCCCTGCCCTTCCACTGCTCGGGTACCGGAGGAGCTGCAAGCAGAAACTGGAACTGCCCCACGTCGGCAAGGCTTCCTCATGCTCTGTGGCTCGTGATCAAACCCGAGGAATTGCTTTGACAGGGGCAAAGGGCAGAATTTATTTTTAAAGGAATTATATTACAAAAGGAAAACAGATTAGTTTTAAAAAGTTAAAAAGCACATTCTGAAGGCAAAAAATGTATTTTCTCTGTAAAAGCTCTGCTTACACATAGAGATTGATCCCTGTATAACAAATTATATTCACGAGGTTCTTGCGAGAATGAAACTTTAACTTGGGCAGCTACTATCAAATAAGAGGGCAGTCAGCAAATTTACACAGCCAGCAGGGATAGAAATCAAATATAAGCTCTTTAGGAAATTCTTGCCATTTTGGAATGTCTGTCTGAATACAAACAACACATATTGCCACTGTATTTTCCAAGATGCTCTGCAAGTTTAATAAAAGGACTTTCACTGGGTTATCAGCAGTTCAGAAAAAGAAATAATTGTCTTAGCTGTTGCAAACGGACCCCGACATCATTAAACACTTGTTGGAAGGCAGCATGCGCACTTCGCATGCTAGTAGCTGTTCAGCTCGAGCTCCCAGTTTCATCTAATAAAACTGACAGCACTCAGGGAAACGTGGGCACTGGGCCTGAATTTTAACATGAGTATTTAAATGCTGCACATAGATTTTACAGACCTGTTTGTTTTAAAAGAAGGGTAGTATCTGACTCTGCTTTAAGTACAATGCTGAAGGAAAGAGAAGGCGGGGAGGGAATTCTCAAGGCTTATTATTCAGCAGCACTTGTGCTGTACAGGAACTCAACAGCACACACACACACACACACACGTATGGACACATGCACCCCTTAGTGCACAAAAGCCTAAAGAATTGTTCAATTTTAAAAAGCTTCCTACTTGGAAACTCGTTATTAAAATTAGAATCGTTTTAAGACTAATAAATGTTTTGCTTCTCCTTCTGCATTTGCAGATATAAGCTCCACAGGGACAGAAGTCAGTCAAGCTTATTCCCTTCTGCTGCAACTTTGGAATACGTGCTCTAGCCAACTGGCACATTTGTTTTTAGGTCAACACTTAAGTGGGACCCTCTGGGACCTAGGTTTGAGCTTAGCCTACAACGGGTTTGTGAAATGAGTTCTGGCAGTCTCAGCACCTCTCACTGAATGCATTTCCACTGTGATCCACCTTCCCGAGGAGACAGCACCACAGAAATAAAAAGAAATGAAAAGATTTTTAAAGACAGGAAATACCATTTGGAGGCTTTCTGAATAGGTAGCTTTTCAGTAAGTGTCTTACAAAAAGAAATGTCTTCRGTCAAGAGCTAGTCTAACTCTGAATGGCTACTTAAACTACCTTATTTAGGGGATAAGCTACCTTATTTGAGCTGTTCTTTTGAGAGACTAGAAGAAAACCTGCTTTATAAGTGCAGTATACACCATCTGCTCCTSCTCCTTTACCTCCTATTTAAAGCTCAGACTCTCAGCCAGACTCTAGAGCAAATGCTGATCGTCTCCCACATTTCCCTTCTCCCCAGTATCTGCAATAAGCACAGATACAGTTTCCTCRTGACAGGGAACCACCACTGACCTTTCCGAGGTTCCCGTGCCGTGTTCCACACAGCTCCACACAACAGCTCCCATTTTTCAATACATGTCAGTGCTGGTACCCACACCCTGGCTCCATCTGCCGATACCAGTTAAAACTATCTAGCATAGATTATGTTTTCTGAGCAGAAATAAATAGAGGAAAATTCAGCCTATTAACACACTTCGTGAACTAAAATAAGTAAACAAACCAATAAATAAAAGCACTTGTCTTCAGTTACTGATATTTGCATTCTTTGTAAATGGAAATTCAAAGAAGCATGATTTTGTCATTACTGTATTCTCTGGCAGGTGGTTCTCCCCTTCCCTTCTTCCTCCTCCTCAGAAGGGATGTTATTGCTGTAACTTGGTCTAATAAAACTGCAACTTTGGGGAAAATGAAAAATTGCATTGGTTTAAAAGTGTTGGAGGTAATAAAGCCAYGGACTTCAATTAATTTCAAGTATGGCAGCGGTTTAAGGCCAACCAGCAGAAATTCTATTCTGTCCATGTAAAAATGAGGTTTCACCACATTTACTTTTTATAACCCATATAAAAGTCAAGTAAAAGTAATGAATATCTAAAAGCCATCTCGGTGGACTGGCAGAGACTATCTGTATTCTTGAAACTCCTCTCACTTATTTCTGCCTGTGCTGTGAGGATCCACAGCTCATCACAATTAAAACATCAAACCACCAAGAAACCAGCCTACTTTCCTATCCATTTCACTGCCTTGCTGAAGACCTCCTTCCAAGCCACTTCTGCATGGAAAAGGGCTGGCAAAAGAAAGGAAAACTAAGATCATGTGGTAATAATTATTACCAGGCAAGGAATATTTCTCCAGCTCAGTGGTAAAGTAAAACTCTGTCGCTCTCTGCTCCCAATAGTGTCCATCGCAAAACAACTGCCTCATTAAATCTCTGCAGTAAGATTAATATGCCGTAGCTGCACTACATTTATAACTTGGTACTCTATAAAAAGCACATTTAACGGTTAGAGCCAGAGCTTAGATACAAAGTATTACTATAAAAACTTCTGGCAGTGTGTATACAGCGTGGGCCTTCTGTGCTACTTGCTGTTTCAGAAGGTTTTTTGTTTTTTAATATCAACATTGCATTCCTGCTATAGAGAGAAACAGAATGTCAAGTCTTGCCTAGAAATAGACAGAGACAACACTGGACATGATGGGGGATAAATAAGCTAACAAGACAGTATAACCATTGAAAAATAACTTGAGAAAAAAAGACTTGAGAAAAACTTGAGAAAAAATAACTTGAGGAAAAAAAACATACAAAAGCAACCATTCTCTGTCATATTGATCTCCAGATTCACAGTCCTCGATTTTTTTCTACTAGAAGCAGTACRAAGGKTTTTTTTTAATTATTGTTATTTTTTATTTCCACTTTCAAGTTTATAAATTACTAAGTGGAGCCCTAAGTACATTCAAAACAGCTTGAGTAAATTTCCCATCAAAAATCAAAGAGCTCTCTCACTTTTATTTTCTCCTTTCAAACAATACGAATAGAGCCACTAGAGCCAGCTAAAGGAGGTAACCACCCAAACCAGACCGACCCAACAAAATGTAAAAGATCCTGGCAGAGCAAAAGTTAACTGYGCTTTTCCCCTTTGTAAGAGAAATTACTCGAACTACTCTTGACAAGTTACCTACGCACTACACGCAGGCAGAGACGAGCTGCCTTCTAGAAATATCGCTGAAGAACCGGTCTTTACTCCAAAAAGGGACCTCAGCAGAACAAACAAGTCCATTCGGATGAGTCGACACTGCTCTTCTATTCAAGTTGTGTGGAASCAGTACCAAGGACACAAATGAGGTATTTCTTGAATTCACAGAATCATATTGTTGCAAGATTCATTCTTGTAAGAATTAACATTTATTTCTTTATTACTGTTATCAATATATTTCCTGTTGATTCTGACAAAATAGATCTGTCCACCTGATTCCACTGGCTTAAAATGAAAGGACGCTGACCAGTAAGAAATTTTATAAACAATTATAAATGTTCCCAATCTACATATTTTAAAAATAGCTTAGATGGAATGAAAATTCAAGTTCCTCTGAACTGGCGTATAGTGGGTTTTTACATGGAGGGGGASGTTAGAGAGGATTATTTATAACAAAAAGGAAAACATAGTGGGCTTTTAAAAGGTAAGTATCTCTCTTTCAGTTGGCTGACCTACAAAAGGCAGAATTTTAAATTCTCAACAATTGAAAAGTGAGGGGAGAGGAATGACATTTTTTCATCACGACCTCCAAAAATGCATTCTGAATTGACAGTGAGGGGGAAGAGGAGTGCAGGCTTTGCCAAAACACCTCCGAACCAAAATCCAAAAAAAAAAAAGGGAAGGAAACACTGAGGAAGGAATTCAGCATTACCAGTCTGTGCGGCTGTGTCCCCCACACCTGCCTGCTGGTCCTCTGTTTCATTTTCTTCTACTGCCAGAAGCAGGTAAACAAAACAAAAACAGACCAAAAAAGAAGGATGTTAGGCAGCTGTAGTGCTTCGGGAAGGTACCTGTAATGCTTGGGGTAGGTAGCTGTAGTGCTACGGACACGAGCTCCAGTTCTGAAGGCCAGCAATGCTCGTACAACACGGCCGAGATAAGCRTGCTGAATACAGGGCCCCTTCCAAAGGCAGAAGTGGGGACCATAATGAAACTCAAATGCTTTGTTGTGTGGCAGCTATATCTGAAAACAGAGTGACCAAAAGGGTTTCACGGCTTAAAAAAAAGAAATTTCATTTCCTCTGGGACATTTTTCTCCAATCCACTTTGATTATGGAACTAAATGAGTGAATAATTCTAGGTTTGAAGACTCCGATTGCTTCCTCCATAYGGGTAAGTGAAAGCCTTCCCCTGGCAGACAAAGGACAAAATCTAAAAAAAATCTAAAAAATAATAGCAATAATCCTCTCTTCAGGAGCAAACCTCCCAACAGTGCAGACAGCCTTGCAAAGGAGAACCAGCCCCATGCTGTTTTACTGTGTACACAGTGCCAGCATCCTTCCCTGGGCTCCAGCTTTGCAGGGCAGCAGAGCTCAATCCTTGTCGGTGCAATCCTTGTCAGACTCCCGACTCCAAACCTAGGGGCAGAGGGAACCTAGCGAGGGCAGTTCTGCTGCTAGGCTGAGAAATGAGAGAGAACCGAGCTGCTCTGCTCTGAGGTGGTGCCTAAGTAGGACTGGCTCTGCCCAAGTCAAAGTAAGGGAAGAGCTAAAAGACAGAGCCGCTGCCTTTTTATTCTCCCAAAGACTGGACTCCTCGAATTTCRAGGAAAGCAGAGAGAAAGAATTCCTTCTTTCTCCATGAGGGAAAAGGCTGAAAGGGGAGAGACTGCACTTCAGCAGGATTTCCAACTCCCAAGAATTCAAACCTCAAAAAGTAATCATGAGGCTGAGCTATACGTCCCAAGATTTTAGGTGGGGGGAGGAAAGGGGAGGATCCCAGTTCTTGGGACAACACAAAATGCTCGGGGTCACACTTTAAATCTAGATATATATCCTAAAGAAGAGGCACACACACACACTCCACCAGCTGCCTCCTTTCCTCTCCTGCCAGCCTCAAGACTGCCATAAACTTTGTGGCTTCTAGAATCTGAATTTCTAGAAAAAAATACCAGCTTTTGTAAGGACACTCTAAGGACACCAGAAACCCAGAGCACAGAGAATACATTAGAAAAAGAGAATCAAGCTCAATCTGCGGAGGACTGTAAACAATCTCCATCCCGGAGCTGTGGCTAGTTAAGTAGGCTCTTCCTATCAACAGAGATCTGATAAAGTTTCCTAAGACCTGCAATAAGACAGATATTTCACCAAATATGACTTTGTGAGCTGCCTGTTTCACTTGGACATGTATTTTGCAGCCGTGAAGTTAGCAGCTCTCCAGCAGCAGTAAAACGATGTGATTTTCTTTGTTATGCCGAAGCAAGCAGTCATTCCTGCAGCCCGCACAGCCAAAGAAAACTGGCCAGACAAAGAAAGCAATGGGAAAAGCTCATGAAAAGGAGAGCTTCAGGGAGCACATGGTCAAACCAAGCTAAATAGAAAGATTTGGCACTAGGGGAGCACAGATCAGTGAGACTCATTAATACAGGAAAGAACAATAATGAATACAACTGGTATACCATTAAAATAAAAAGATGCAGCCATTCTGACCCCCTCAAGGCCCCCTGTGAAACCTCTGAAGGAGCCTCGCTTGACCCCCTTTATGCCCACCCCCAGCTTTTGATCTATTTACAAAAAAAAAAAAAAAAAAAAAAAAACCAATCCCAAGAACAAACTGTAAAACTGAAAAAAAAAAAAATGAGTCCAGTTCCACCGTCGGAAAGGAAACTCATCTTGGGCATTGGTATCGGCTGATTAACCACATTAAAAAGATTGCAGACATATCTGTAAATGAAACACCCAACCATGATGCACACTACAAGGCTGAATTCAGTCTGAAAAGGCAATTTAAAAAGTCTAACTATTTTTAAGCTCAAGGTGGAATTGAGGCACCCAAACGCAACCTTTGCAAGGATTGTGCCCCAAACTTCAAAACCGAGCAGCCAYCCACTAAGAAGCAAACCAGCCAGCCTGTTTGAGGGGGATTGGCGCTCCCCAACGCAAGTGTGTGCAGACTGAAGCTCAGCAGCTCCTCGCGCTGCTGGTCGGCCCTGGACCGCGGCTGCCACCGGCTGCGGCACCAGAACCTCTCCCTGCTCCGAGCACCGGCGCCGAAACGCGGCCGGCAGCTACGCGGAGCCCCTCAACATCTGCAAACGGAGCAAACAAACGTGGAGCCTGCCCGACAAATTGCCTTTGGGCGCATTTCTGCAGTGCAAAAACGTCCCTGCATATACCACATACCTCGTGAAACTGTTTGTGTAAAACCTCTCCACTATGTAGAGGTCTGAAGATTTAGTTAAAAAAAAAAAAAAAAAAGTTTAAATTTGCAGGTTAAGAGGACTGACCACTAAGCTTTTATCACAGCGGGAAGCGGAAGGCAGAGTGGGAGCAGGTAGCTCTGTGGTTAGCACCTCTCTCAACTGCTGCTCGGGCTCTTCAGGATTCTGAGTCACAAAAGGACCAAGTAGGTCACAAGAAGCCACAGCAAAAAGACAGTTCAACTGGACTGATGTGTTATTTGTCAGGATTATTAAACTCCAGTTAAAGGGGATAAGAAGAAGAAGGAAAAAAAAAAAAAACCACAAATTCCCCAGAAAATGGATGGGAAATCTTGGCTTTGCTACACTTCCTCTACAAAATAGCATTTCATTTTTCATTTGCTTTGAGTCAGAGCTTTCCTTCCACACGAGCATTCGTTACATTTGTTACTACAGCTGGTAGTAACAAAGAAATTCCTCTTTTAGCACTTGATGCTTTTCCACGCCCGGCCTAGGGAAACTTTGCTGTGATTTCAGCTCTCAGGTCACTGTTAAACTCACCTGACTATCAAAGGCTATTCAGCCAACTTCAACATTAACTTGCCCCAAACATTAACTCTGCCATTTCCTTTCAGGAAAGGGAGGCAAAGTGAAACAAAACCTTATAATTAGATGCCTCACATACTGCTGACCAAAAACTTTCCTGTCAGTGTAGCCCGAACTACAACAGCACAGGGCGATGTGCAGATAAAACACTGCACGCATGGGGCTGCTGTTATTAATCGGCGCTTCAGTACCACTGATAGTCCAGCACTGCAGTTGGGCATGGGGATGTTGTCTCCAGCAGTGCATTCACCGCATCCTTGCTTGAGATAACTTGGAGATAACCAAAGTGATGGGATACTAACAAAAGGAGAGACCTTCAGAAGCGAGGACAGCTGCTTGGGAAACCAGCCTATGGATGAGCAATGCTTCGGCTAAACGGTACTTCTGGACTCGTTTGAAATAAAGTTATCATGAGCGTAACAAGGTCTCCCGGTCTGTACAATTRTGTGTTTTTGACCACAGGTAGCCTGTTTTATTAGATGTATAAATATTTTGGGGTTGATTTATTTGCTTCTTAAAACAACAAATCATCAATTCCCTCCTACGTATTTTCCCAGTGCAACTTTTCAAAACCAAAACCAACAAGAAATCTAAAAAGCCGAACTTCCAAAAGAAAAAGTGGCACCACACTGTTTGAGAGTAAATATTTCAAATAAAATCTCAACATGGGAAAAAAAAAAGAGAGAGAGAGAGAGAGAGATTCCAGCATGCCAATTCGATAGCCCCCATTATGAGAGCTCGTGGTTTGGACACAAACCAGTTTTTAAATTTTTCCTTCAGAAATGCATCTCTAACCAGAAGTTGTATCTGTGTGAAAGGCCATTCCAGCCTGGGTACAGACAGCGTCCAAGGCAAACCCTGGTTTCAGCTCCGAGCATCTCCCATGCCCGGGCTACTGAACATKAACACTGAGACCAACTCCCACTTCAAAACAACGACAACAACTCCAAGTAGCACCATGAAAGACAACTCAATGAAGAAAACCTGTGGGAACTGTGATGCAGAGGCCCTAAAACAGTTAATCTCTTGACTGCTCTACAGCAACACCTGCTGTCTGATGAAGATTTCACCCCTTTTGCCTTGGTTCTTGTCCTGGGACATAGGGTGGGTGAATAAAGGAGGGTGATTTTACAGAGTTTGTAAAAAAACACTCACAGATTTCCTAATTTGCAAAACCTCATTCATATTTCCCTTCACTGAAGGATTAATCTACACTGCTAGAACTCTAAGGATGAGCACCAGTCGTTTCTGGTTCGTGTTTGGAGAAAATGTCATACGGAAAAAACAAACAAACAAAAAAAAAGAGATAAAATTAGAAGCGTGAAAAGGAACATTTTCACTGAAAGGGAATCCTTTCGGAGAACTAAGATTTATGACTTCAGAGCTATAGCAAAACATAATAAAATAAAAGCAAAAGATAATTGAAAAGAAGTCTATTTTCTTCTAGTCTAGGTTGGATAATAAATTAGAGGGGAAAAAAAAGGCAGCCTCAATGCCTGATCTTTCTTTCAGTTTGTTAAGCAAAGCAGGGAAACCTACATATCCCAAAATAAACTATAATAACAGATTGTTATTTATTTATCCCTTCATAAAACATATTCCTTGAGAGCTGTGACAATAAACCTAACACAGCAACTRAGATCATTGATGATAAGAAGATTAAAATATGTAGTTTTAACTTGTACTCTGCATTCGCTATAACTCCATGCTTAATCTATATATTGCCATTGGTGTACAATGAGTGATTTAGTTTAAAGCCGTCTTGCACAAAAGCCTTTTTTCTTTTTAGGATGGTAACTTTGCCATGTGCATCTTCTATCTACATGTTTGAATAAACCCCACAGACAAGTAATAGAGACACTAGCTGTATTACCATAATCAATACACAATTTACGGAGCTACCCAGACAGAACAGAAATAAAACGTGGGCACCATTATTTCAGCATCTACAAATTACTGTAATTTCTGGAAGGATCTTTCTACTTTTCCTCTCCTCCCTCCTCAGGTCCACATAAAAACCAAGAGAACATTCAGACTGCCTCCATCTACACATACTTATTAAGCATGATTAGATAATCACATGTCAGAAGGCAAGTTTAAGGGCTAGTTACAGGAGGCACAAAGCATCCTCTAATTCTATTAAATTCAACATATTTGAAGACATTTCACACTTTGCAATAACATGCTCTGGAAATACATAACTGTAAGGATGCTTTCCAGGATTAAAACTGAAACTAAGGAAGTTACAGAGGAGCTTTAAAGGCAGGAGGATCACAACATCTCCTCTGCGGAGGCGACACCTTTCCCTACTTTCTTCTCGCCCTTGGTAGCTCTCAGGGTACCACCAGCTCTTGGAAAAAGGCTCGTCTGTTAAACTCTTCTTGCCATTAGCTGCAAACGCCTGTTTTCACAGCCAGCTACACCACACACATGTGAACGGTGGTATGTGTGAGTCCTGAAGTCAACAAACTTCTCAGGCTGCTTCATAATGTCCTTTAAGAGAGCTGCCCTTCGTGAAAGGCTTAGCCACAGAGAAAGTCTGATTTTCTGAACAGCTTCACCCGGCACCAAAACACATCTGCCAGCTACTAGCCAGAAACGTGATTACTGTTTTGACTCCCAAATGTGTACATGCCCAATGAGCACTTAGAAATACAACTGCATATTAGCGTCTCAAATATCTACCTTCCAAAATTCTACTGAAAATTAGCCCTGTTAGTATAAACCCTATTAATCATACATACAAATATTGGTTTCTGATTTGTTTTCCTTTGTGCTGTGATGTACCTCCCTTTTCTTTTCTTTTTTATTTTCTTTCTTTCCTTTTTTTTTTCACACTGCATAGCATTTTTCCCCTCATAGTATTCATGTTTTTCACTTCTCTCTTTAGTCTATTCCAACAGTGAGCTCGGTTTTCCCCCCACAATAATGTTATTCTTGTACAAAGACTGAATTAGGAGTTCCCAATTAGGCTGTAGTGGTTGGAAAATATTATTCTGATGCCAAAATAGAAGTATTTTCCTAGGCAGCACATAAACATAAAAGTAACAAATATACTTAACCGGAGAAAAAAAAATCCTTTGGATATTCTTTCAACTCTTGATATTATTGATAGCAGTATCTAAATGTGACAGCCCGAAGATGTCCAATTTTACACAACACCGTGCAGAGAAGGCAGGAAACTCTCATCCCAGCCACAGAGGGAGAATTCTACAGAACCCCCAAAGCAGGGCATGGGGGATACTGAACCAACAGATGAACTAACCCTGCTCAAAGTGCTAATCTGTCTCCTTAATCATTATCTTGTTACAAGCTAAGTCACATTTACATAGCTACATATTTTGATTATTTGAGTTAAACTAATAAAAGCAATGTTTTACAAAGTATTTTCCTCCAAAGAAACTCAAAGTTTTTGTGAAGCTACAGCAAGTTCTAGACATCCTAAGCRTCCCTCTTATGCGATCCAGTAAATAATAGTGAACATCTGGGTCAACTTTAGGACCATGGTAAGACTGAACAAAGCAGGAAGGAGTTCCTCAGGAAGTGTAACCTTGGTCCTGGGATCAAGACTTCCAGCTATCTTCACCATCTTTGCGTACYCTGCCTCCATTTTTGACAGTGTCACCATGGACATCCACTCCCTTTGAGGAAAAATGTCAGGAGTCCAAGATAAATGTTAAGCCTAACTACTAAATCCAGAACCCATCAAGAGAATTTTCAGAGCACAGATTCCTCCCAAAATATTGAAGTTCTCTAACAAATAAGCTCCCTCAGAGTTGTCCATAACCAGTAATTTTTGTTGTCAGACAAAAACAGACTTGCTTTTTTTTCAACTATGCTTAGAAAATAGGAAATTAATTAAACATTGTCCACAAAAACCTGAGCTCAGCAAGAGAAAGCAAATTGAATCAATCTGATGTATGGATCACAAGGCTTCCAGATAACCAGTGTTTTAAACCCTCATGACTGCAGAGAGATGTAAGGAAGGGAGATGAGCACCTACAGTGAAAGTTACTGTAGATGCCTATTACCTGTGAAAGTTAAGCCACTCACTTATGTGCTTAAAATGAGGTGCTTTCTTTTAGGAGTTGGGGCCATCTGCCACCATTCCAGTCCTTCGGCTCTATTATCTATTACATAATGACACACATTTTCCTCAGTCAAAAAAGCATTCCTCTCAATTAAAACAATCCTAGGTTTACCAGCCTGTATCTGCTGTGTGTCATGGTTTTATACATCGCTCCTTCATTTTCTCCAGCTCTGCTCTGTTCAAGGTTTCTTTCTCTCCAGAACATACTCAACATGGTTTATGACCACAAAGGCACTACGGGCCCCCAGCAAAACATCTTCCTGCCTGCCCTGGCTTTGGGTTCACGTTTACAGTGGTTCTTCAGAGCCCTGCCTGGTCGCTATAATCTGCTAGCAGAAAATATGCACACTGACATACGTCTTCCTTTCCACTTCTTGCTCATATTACTGGTTAGATCACTCACCCAGGATGTGGGTGTTACAAGCTCAACGTTTTCTCTGTCGGAAGGATTTGTGGTGGTGTCATGAGTTTCCTGGGAAAGAGCACCTTCTCTCAGACCTGAGGCACACTCATTCACTGCTGCTGAGCCTGTCATGCCTCRCCTACAATAGTCATTAAGCTGGAAAGATAGAGAATTAGCACTACACCATATCCTTGTGGTCAGGACACTCAACGGGGAAGAGGCAAACCTCGATTCCAGATCTAGTTTCAGTGAAGTAAGTCATCAAGAAATATGTTACAATAAGCACTTAGCAGACCAGAAACCCAGGTCTCGACTTTCTCCATAGTCCAGGCCTTCCCTCTCTCAACCCACTAGTGCCCTGAGTCCCGTTTGTGAGCAGGCTTTCTCATTCTCTTGCCCAAAGATACTTAATTACGCTTTTGAAAAGTCAAACATCATCTGCAAAAGTAAAAAAGGGTGTCACTCTTGACAAAATATGCTGCTGTAGTAGTGTCAGATGTCCTATCTCTGCGAGATATGGCCTTAGAGCAGAGAATAAAACCCCGAACTCCCACATCCTCAAARTACAAACTAACTTTGGGAGAGAAATAGCAGTACCACGACCCTGTAATTCCTTCCATTTGGGGAGGAAAGGGCTTCTCACCTATCTCCAAAAGCAGCATCAGACTGGTGAGAGCAGACTGTTAGCTGCCTATGTCTAGAACACAGAAGAGCTAAGACACATCATCCTTCGTATTTCATACCGTGTTCTTGAGATGGTTCCTACTCAGAAGTCATATTCATCAATGTCTAACCTACCCATGAAGTATATGAAGAGCTGAAGCACCAAGTGCAAGATCACTGTTCTGCTGGGCAGCCAGCCACCTGAAAAGGAAGCACTGCAGTTCTCATGTCCTGCAGCACACGAGCCCTTTGGTGGACCTCGCCCTTGGAGCTTGCAGCCCTCCCTTCACTGACTTCTATTTGGTTTTGACTGATGAGTCGTCTACTCTCCAGCTTCCCTGGAAATCGCCAGATCCTTTCCCATGCTCTAGCTCTTTATAATCACCTGATCCAATCCCTTCCCGGCAGTTACGCGCACAGCCCAGTAGTACTCCATTCCCTCCACCCATCTTCAGAGCACAACGTTACATCAGGCAAGCATCTTGACATCCTGTTGTCCTGGAACCAGTGAATCAGAAAGTTCCTTCCTTGCAATTGTGTTCTTTGGAGGTGGAGAATAATTAACTTCCCCCTTCCCCTCCCCCTGCCTCCTGCCACTATCAAACTAAGAAATTCTGTGGACTCTGTCTGCAAGAGTGAAAAAAAAAATCACAATTCAGTGCCAGAGAAAGTTTTGTTGACCAAAGCACAGCCTCGGCTTCCCAAGGACACGGCTTCACAACATCCCATCATCTGGTCCAGCCACACACTGGCTCTTTTGTTTTTGTTTTTAAAGTGCCCTTCAAGAAGTTAATGAGTCAGTAATAGAAGCTGAACTTGATAGGCTACCAAAAGCGTGAACACCAAAAACAAACTTAAAAATCAATTATCTCAGATTCATCCTCTGAAATACATTTTCCTGGCAAAATAAAACCTAATAATAGTTCATAAGGAGCTTCAGGGATTGCGCACAAAAGCTATCCACTGTGAAGTTAAGCGGGACATTTAAATATAAAGCGCCTTTCCTTCCTGCACTTGTGTGGAACTGCGTTTGTACGACAAACTCGAAGGGAGATTTTGTGCTCTTTTTCWGTAGGAAGGACAAAATTCCCATTCCAGGCTATTGCCTTGCATAAGTGGCCTCTCCAAAACCAGGGTTTGAGAAGGGAGTGTTGATACTCTCACTAGCAGCATGTTGTTCATTTGTCTTCAGGGCATGAAGGTGTCTGTCTTCATCACCAGCAAGGCTGGCTGACTAATACCTCATACATCCAAATTTATGAGAAAGCTAACTACTTACTGATACTTGATTTTTAAAGAATCATAGTAGGCCCCTATCACATAAGTGAAAAGAAGAGGATAGGAAAATTTCTAGGTCAATAGACACATACATGACTTCTAAAGAGTTTGAAGGACTAAAAATCATAACTTTAAAAATAAACATTGAATCTAACGGTATCTATATTAAAATGAATCAATTACTCTGGCTTGCTCCCATGACAGAAAAAAAAAAAAAAAAAAAGAAAAAGAAAAAGAAACACTAAACCAAACCACATCCCCCCGCTCCCTGAATCAAAAATTCCATTGGCCATGCTGAATAGGTAGCGATCCTAAGTCCCTTCAGAGGAGGTGTTATACAGATTCACGTGTGCAAAGAAAAGCTGCTGTGGATGATGCCTGGGATGGCTCTAGCTAAAGGAAAATCTGCARGAGTGAAATGCCTAGAACACAGATACAAGAGCACAGATAATATAGAGTAAAATCAAAAAAAAAAAAAAGACAAAAAGAAATGGGAGGGGGTAACCCTAGTTACTATGCAGTATAGTGAAGAATGGTGTTTGAAACTAAAGGAATAGGAAGGTGCAAGAAAGAAGTGTAATCAGTATTGACTAATATTCTAAATACTGGAGGACAGTAGTCCTGCTTTGAAATCCTCTCCATTAGAACAGGGGRATGTTCTCACTGACATGAACAGAAAGAAGATTTTTTTGTGAAGTRAGAGGCGGGAATTAAAGTATTAATTATAATGTGTTGTGATACCCCCAAGATCAGCCCTATCTTTTTTGCTACAGTATAGTCCCTAGGCATACGGCTAACTACTCCTTGATCATTATCCTGGCTAAAACTAAAGCTACGGAAATTTAGGAGGATCATATCCAACAGAATTTCTTTCATCTCTAATAATTGCTAAACTAGCATAATTACTCATACTTGAGGTGAAATACAGTGCATGGTAAAAAACCAAGTTGTCTAGAATTAAACTCAAAGAAAAACAAACAACCTCTCTTGATTTCCACAGGTTCATCTTTTGTCAGAATCTAAGCCAAGTGTTGCATAATGATTTAAAAGTAGTTAGAAGCTTCCCTTGCACTATCTGACAMAGAGGGCAGCTTGGAAACTTCAGTGCTTTGTAGTAACAGCATTGGAAACTGTATTTGCAAGCATACAGGTACATTTTCATAACATCAAATAGCACACATGCAATTCTTCCTAGAATTCCTATGAATTCTAGAATTCCTACATTGTCCTGCTAGGAAAAAAGAAAAAAAAAAAAGTGCATACATATATATTCCATGGTTCAGAATTAACTAAAATACTGCTTTTACCAACCCCCAACTGGGACTGGTTGGGACCTCAGATAGCTCCACAGGAACCAATAGAAASCTTAAAATACAACTGGGAAAAGCCGTTAAGAGGTCTCTCCTAAGGTACTTATACTTTATTTTAATCAATTTACAAAGTCAGTTCCAACTAGCTTATTCACTGTGCTCTACACAGAAAAACACTGGATCGACATGGTTTGTATCAAATACTAAGAGTTCTTCCGGATCCTTTCCTCATTTACAGATATTTAACAGAAAGACTTTTTTTCCTGAATGTTTGATATTCTAATACTGAGTCGTGCATTCCACAACAAAGAACCGAGAGCCATGAAACCAGGGGTACGCTGGACAGAATGGATTACAGAGGAATATAAAGCCTTTCAGGACATCTTGGATGACAGTGGACGGTGTTATCCCACACACATTAGGAACCTGCCTCCACACYGACAGCTTCCCTTGCTGCACAAGTTAGCAGCAGCTCGGAAAAAGCAAACCGAACCAAACACATAGTATTTCTAAACCTCTTACAGTATTTTTGCCACGAGATTTCACCTTTATGAAAACCAGCAGTTCAACCAGGAACTGTTTAAATCTACAGTGCTCAGCCCTAATAGTACCTGCCCTTAGGAAAGACATGGCAATGGTCAATAAAACTCACGCTGGCCCCAAAAGCAAAAGGGGAGCATTACTGCAAACCTAAAGCTAATCAAGTCAGTCAATACCATTACCCATTGCCAGTGTCAATGAAAATTACTAAAGGTTAGGGACGTTTTTGTTATTTCTTTTTTAACGTGTAAAGAAGCAGGGGGACGCTTCAGCAAGTTGGGAAAAGAATGCTATGAATACCTTGCATTATAAAAAGATACTAATCTTATATGCTCTTTATAATTTGGGTTTTTTTTTATGTACTCTTTTATGTTCAATATCTTAAATTTTATCCCTTTTTTTAGATGGCCAAATACAAGCCAGCAATCCACTCATGCATCAAACAGATGTTTTTGCTTTTCAGGCCAAGTGGAATCTTATGAATTTTTCGTTCCCTCCCTATAAGATGATGATGCCAAAATAACAGAGGTCCTAAAACCAGTCCGATCCGAAAAAAAAATCTTTGGACCAGYCACACTGGAACTTTAAGTTCACAGAAATCATGCCAATACTAATTGCTGGTTTTGTTTATGCTGGATTGATTTTAGTCTAATCAGCAGACAATCTAATGACTTTAGAGTCCAGTTCATGCAATTCAGAGGCTGGGGAGGGCTGGGGGCTGAGAATAAACATTCAACTAGTTGACAGATGCACAGAAATCTAAAGGCTACTGTTTGAAGGGGATCTGAATGTCAAATTTTCTCTGAACTGTCATTGCTGTTAAGCAAAGCAATTTTTTTTGTTTTAATCCACTACTAGTCTATCTTCCCTAGAACTCCACCACATCGACTGCATCTCTGTACAAGGAAYCCCCTTTAAATATACGATGAGAAAACAAATGACATTAAAACGCAGCTACGTTTACTCAGTCCACCAGCACTCTGCACAAATTGAGCTGCGGGTGTAAATTCAAGCGGGATGCAGCGAGTACTTCGGTTTCGTTGAAAAGAGGGCACAACTTTAAGAAATGCTCTGGGCTTGCCAAATGTTTCAAGATCAAGCCTGTTTTAAGCAGAACATAGATATGTAGTGCAGTAGATAAATTTTTCCTTCTCATCTTTCTAGGAACTAAACAGTCAGTAATTTTATTACCACAGGCAAACGTGGGACAAAATTTTCCTTGGAAGCAACAGTAAAATCAAGAAGTTTTTAAAAAGGCGACTTTCAGAGATCGGTGCCTCTGCTAAACATGCAGGGCTGTGCTACATTCCTGTGATGGCCATTTCAACGATTTTGGTGAGTGATTTAACATAAGGAATATTACCTGACTTTGGTTTGCGTAAATGTGGGCTTAAAATTTAGCAGGGCTGCATCTTCATTCAGGTCTGCATAAGGAATACCTGCTTTTCTTCACGGATGACTCTACTTCCATAATATTGATTTGCTCTAAACGAGTAATTTCTCACCGAAAGCTGTTTGTGGGGGCAAAAGAAAATTCCCAAGCCCTTCCCAAACCAAAAATCCATAAACCAGAAAAGGGTGTGYGTGTGTGTGGGGAGGGGGATGTCAGTAACCCGAGTGCTATACCTAGCCAACATGCCAAGGCACAAGAAGGGTCTGCCATTCAAACCGCCACGTCAAAGGAGACGCAGCTGAGCTGCTCTTCTGCCCTCATCCCGGGGGGCTCCAGGCTGGTTTTACTCCGGGAACACTCCTGCCCGGAGGTATTCCGGGTTAAAAGACCCACAGCACTTGCTGTTCAACACCCTTCTTCTACAGAGGGGCTCTTTGGGGGCTTTAGAAAGGGGTATCGTGGCCCTAACTCATCTTCCCCCACCTGCTTTTCTCCCCGGCACCCTGCCCCATGTCTGCATTAGACAATTTGGGGCAGGTAAATGACAGAAAAGAGAGGGTTTCTTTGCAGAAACGATCCAATGGAATGGAATGATGGATGGAATTCATTAATGAGCAAAACAGAAGTCAGGACCAATGAATTCAATGCAACTGATCCTCTACCTAAGAGTACCTGGCAGTAGAACTTTTTTCCTCCTTCCTAAAGCCATGCAAGATATTCAAATTAAAATGTTTCCGAAAGCAATCTTCTTTTTTCCTTTTTTTTTTTTTTGCCACAATCCAATAGAATATTCAGAAGAGACAGTACTTCTCACAGACAGTAATTACAAATTGCCCTTTTTTTGATAGATGTTTTTATTATTTTTAAATTGCAGAAGGCACATCTAATATTGGTCATGCTTTTTTTGTTTCTCAAGTCCAAACTTGAGTCGCAATGAGCAGGAATGGCTGGGGAGACACTCAGACCAAAGTTGGCAGCAAACCAAAGCAGGAGAAGAAGGGAAAAAAAAAAGCGAAAAAGGAAAAATGTAAACAAAAACCAGGGTAATTCAAAAGACGCATATTTTCAAAAATACACGAWATTTTAGTCATTAGTGACTACTTAACACCCACTGTTTCAGATGAACATTAGTTTCATGCACTTGATCTAAAAAACTCRATTGTCATTTTGTTTTAATGTATTTACCTGCCTTGTATCACTATTCCCTTAAGATATAAGTTTCAAATTAAGTTATCAAAAGTGACAGACATATCAAAAATATCTCTTATATCTTCCCCCCAGAAAGGCTTGCTAAGTACTTGACAAATTGGAAATCTAACATGTAACTCCATATTTTATTTAGATGTGCAAGAGCATTCATGAGTTTAAATAACTCATTTACATACATCCAAAGAATAGTTTTTCAGCGAAGCGATTCAAGATGCTGTTTATTTTTAAACTGTATAACTATATTTTGCATTGATTTAATCAGTAATATATCACACACATACCAAAAAAAGAGAATTTAGGTAAATGTTACGTTTCAGCCACAGCTGAAAACCTCCTTGCAACATTACTTACAGCTTTTGTTTCTTCACTAAAAATGAAGATGTAACATCTGACGGGCAGACTCTTATCAATGAATTTAAAAGCTATTTCTACACAAGCATCTTTAACTTCTCAGATGGTTCACATTGTTAGTCCTTTTGGAAATCTTACTGTCAAAGCTGCTTCAGAATTCCCTATTAATCTACTCAAAAAGGAACATGATTCAAGAAAATGAAACAGGGAAAATGAAGAGGATATTTGAACAAAGGCCACCAAGAACGATAATCTACTCCCCAAAGGTAATTACTGCAGCAATAATTACAGATGATGATTGATTTACTGCCTGCTTTTACTTGAAAAATAGTAAATAAGATACTGTAAAGAAATGTATATCATCTCCGTCCTGAACATTAAGAGGTTTTCTTAAATCAGTAGTTGATTGTCAGCAAATCCAAGCTGTTCCTTCTGAAAGGTTTCCTCATTTCAGGGACCCTTAAGCTCTTGGTACAGGAGGACGYGTTAAGCCCATACCTACGCGTAAGATGGAAGCTATATCTTTTGTTTTAAATTAAGTGTGATGCATTTGAAGGAACTATTTGTAACAAACCTCCTGTCTGCAATGGCTTTAACAGACAACCACGAGCAAAAGATGCCCAAGCCTAACAGAAGAACAATATGCTCTTCCGCAATTCCGCAAACGTGGAATAATTGGGCGTCTAGGACGACCTTTCGGCTAAAGTTTCCCAGCATCTTTTTGCAAACGTGGTTAATTGGTGGCTTCTCCTGCGGGCTCTGAAACTCCTAAGCGCCTGCACAAAAYGCCTCGCGGGGAAGCCGGGGATCCGAACGCGTGCACCAAGGCAGCAGGACGCGCGCTGTGGCATCGTTTTTACAGGGTAAGCGAGGAGCAGCACGGTTGCTCTCCACGCCGGTGCCAAACAAAAGCACTACTGACCTGCACAAACTTCAGCCAACCAGGCGCAAGCTGCAGGAGCAGGTAAAGCAGCAAATTCAAGGCACCCTTTATTCCTCGCGAAAATAAACACCGGGAGAGGGTTTTTCTTTCTTTCTAAGCCTGCTCCGAAGCTCACTGAAGTCAACAGGAAGACTTTGAAGAGGGAACTCCTGGAAAGAGTTGCTCGGCGCGAGGCAGAGGCACTTTTGCCAGGTCCGCCCGCGCGAGTCCACGGGAGCGGAACCCATTCCCGCTCCCTCCGTGCGGGACCCGCGCTCGCCCCCRGCTCAGGGCGCGCAGGGACCAAGCGGGGCCTGCTGCCCGCCCGGCCACGGGGGTTACAGGGGTTACCTGCCCTGCGCTCAGCAGCCCCCTCCCACCCTCCAAAACACACATAAACACCCCAAATAAAGCGGATACCCAGCGCGCAGGGGGGACCTGGCGTAACTCGCGCTTCACGCGCCGCGCGCCCAGCCGGCGGGGGACACGAGCCGGGGGCTGCGGGCACGGCCGCCAACGGCCCCCGCGCAACGGCCAACGGCCCCCGCGCA
>NW_020454760.1:7645648-7646929 GCF_003342845.1 Nothoprocta perdicaria
CACTCCGACCTGCGTTGTCCAAAAACACTGGATGCGTTTTTGTTTGCAGAGCCAAGACCCGCCAGTCTCCGTCCTCACGGCTTAACTTTCAAGGCAGTTTTGTTTTGTGTTTAAGGGCGGGAGGGGGGAAGCTCCTCTCTSACTCTGCTGCTGAAGGATTTTCCGACGTGATTTAAAAACGCACGTTTTTACAACTCACTCATCGTCTGTTTTAAAACATTTAGACCGCTTAAATTATCATGGGCTGGCAAACCCTGAAATAACTTTTCTTTTTCTAAAGCTCTTTGTGAGAGGTAAGAGAACACGCTGCTCTTGGTAACTAAATAATATATTGCCAGGAGAACTGTTTCGGAAATTGATTGCACCGCTTTCCAGTTGCAGTTTTGTTTACTAGGATTCCCCTCCTCCCAACAAGAAGCGGCTCTGCGATTCACTCTGCGGAGCGAGGGTATTTATTTATTTACTAATTGATTGGAGGGAATATACATGACATACAGTACATCAGAAGTTATGAACGGAGGACCTTAAGAACTGCTGGGACCTAYGTTTTGCCATGTAAAGGTTTAATATAAATTAAGCAGAACGATTAACCGTGCCGGTATCTAAAGTGAGCAGAGGAGAAAGCATCGCTCTGCCTGTGGAAACCCAGGCAATCTCGTTGCACTTAGCGAGACAGGCACACGTAGACGCTCGCGCCTGGCATCATTAACCCGGCAAAGTCCTTGCGCTGGGTTAACCCATCTCCACGCTGAAACCTGATATTTAAAAGGAGTAGTAGGAAAAGCAGCAGAAGCCCGTGGCTTTGCCTCGTGTTCATATTTTTTGATTAAGCGAGCTTCCCTCCGCGTCAGAGTTACAGGTGGTGTTTGCTGGGGTTTGTGCTCGTGCCGTCAGTCAAACAAGTGTCGCTATATATCACCGTGTGCTAAGAAAACATACTTTGCCATTGAAGAACGGAGCTGTGTTTGGACACGTATTTTACAAGTAACAAAATCCATTTAATTGACAGAGAAAACATGACGGCTGCTAGCAACTTTGGGGCTGAATCCTRCTCACAGTCGTAAAAATAACTCCGAGGAGAACAAAGCGCTTCAGTGCGGAGCACGGGCTCTTTAGGTAGCCGTGTGGGTGCCATGCTTGCACATAATGATTGTGTTTATACATGACAGGAAGCATCTGTAATCCACAGCTGCGGGTGCTCCAGCCCAAAGTCCCGATAAAATCTACACCTAGGCTCCTGCATGAATGGAAACAGACTCCGTGACCAGACCAAAAAAAAAA
>NW_020454760.1:7647823-7663169 GCF_003342845.1 Nothoprocta perdicaria
TTTTTTTTTTTTTTTCCTGAAGCTGCATATAAATACCTCAACACAGAAGAAAACTAAATAGGTGCTGTGTAAATGTGACTATGTGATCTTTTTACTTATTTCTTTATTTATCGTGAGGATTGGATTGGAATGATGGTAAAGGAAAACAACGATCTTAAAATATTTTTCTAATTAAAAAAACCCTTCATTTTATTTTCCCAGTGATTAATTTCAGTTCAGGAACTCAGAWATTCAACTGCAGTGAAGTTTAATCCATCTCTACAACCACACAAGAATGAGAAAGCACACAGATTTTCACAGTCTTCTAGCAATACCCACAAATATGTGTATTAAATTCCAGCAGAGAGAAAATTTTAAAAGCCCACATATAACATGAGCACAAAGTCTTGTATTAAAATTCATCTTTTGTTATTGATGCATGATTTATACAATATCAAATGTCACCCACTTTTTTTTTTGCTTCAGTCTAATAGCATAAACTAATGAGAAATATTAGGTACCTAGTGAAAATGTTATGTGATGTAACTCAACAGCAATTTCATGATAGGAGTCTCTTAACAATGAATAAAGCGATTTCTGTATTTATATTTTTCAAATGTTCTAACAACACCATATCTCGCTACAGAAGATTAAACAGGAAAATAACAGTTTATGAAATATGACCTCCAAAAATTAATTGCAGAAGAAATATTCATTCTCAGCCCAGTAAATCCTTAATTTTAAATGTCAGCTGCAAAGCATAAATCCCTTTAATAGATTTCAAACTGTGGTGACAAAGTTGTAATTGTAGGGTCCAGCCCACTTAAAAATAGCCCAACGCTCTTGTGCAACATTAGCCAGTCTTCTATTTTTTTTTTCCCCATATTTTAATCTCATCTCTTATCTTTTAGGAATTCTCCTTTGCATTCCTGAGCTGGGCTCTGGATTACTTTTGTCACAGATATTGAACTGAATCTTGCTACTGATCCTCAATAGATGGCTGAAGTGCAAAGTCTGCTCCATCACGGCTTTCTGTGTGGTTTACGGCAGGGCAGCATGTAAAGACCCTAAAGTCATGTGAAATAGGAGCCTTGACCTCAAGACACAATAAAGTGGGCTAGTTGGGTTGTAGCTCAAAAGGTCACTTTTTCTGGGATTGCTTCTAAGGGCTGTTTTAAACTAATTACTACCTCTGATTTGAACTTAACATTTGTAAAACAGGCCCAGTTGTTATAATTTAACCAGTTTGACTGGCATGTATATAACATTAGAGACATGGGAAAAGACAAGGTCCCTGCCTGAGGAGCTTACAGTGTAAAACAGACAGAAAGCTCTGCAAATAATAAAAAGAGGCAGTGGAGAGATTTGTACGTGTACGTGGGAAGAGTGAAGAGAGGTGCATAGAGAAATACGCASGGTTGAAAAATATTCTACCGAATGACACTAATTATGATACTTTGCTTTCTTGCTCTATTTTCATCCTAGCATGGTATTAGTTTTGTTTTTCTTTATTTGCTTGTTTGTCAGTGAGATACTCTATTGCAGAAGCTTGTCTTCTGTTTTCTTTTTCTCTTCTATATTCCAGCACTATAGGTCCTTATCCTTATCCTTATCCTTCTACTCTGTCATAGCAAATCACAGTGAAATCTCCCAAATATTACATATGCTTTCCTTGGCAGTTTTTAATAGGAAATACAAATGAACTTGAAATTCCAAGCTTCTGACACTATCATCTCCTAACAAACCTCAGACACTTTTTTTTTTTCCGGGTAATAAAATGCTTATAAAAGAAAAAATGTAGTTGTTTATTTGTTGTCAGTTTCTTTTATCTTATACTTAGCCGCATTAGACAGCTAGAAATAAATAATAAAAAAAAATACAAATAAAGAAGAAGAGGAAATGATTTAAGCTTCTTTGCACAGTTATCTAACAAAAAGGATGGCATACTACACCGAGTTTATTCTTTTTAGGTGTTGGAAGTGAGATGCTATCAGAAATAGGAATATCAAAAAAAGGTGATGGAACAACTCGAGGAATTAAATTGCAATCAATCAGCAGGACCAGATGGTATTCATCCGAGACTTCTAAAGGAACCGAAGACCAACGCAAGTGAGCTGCTAACAAAAATATGTAATTTATCATTAAAAACAGCTACCGTACCAGAGGACTGGAGAGTGGCCAAGGTTGTACCCATCTCTTAAAAAGGTGCTAATGATGATCCTGGGAATTATAAACCGGTAAGTATTACTTTAGTACTAGGAAAGAATGCAGAGAATCACTAAAAATAATGTACTTAAGGACACAGATATAAAGGAAAACCTGCAATTCTTCTACCTAAATGCTCTCTGCCCTCTTAGAACTGCAGGAAAACATTAATTAAATAGTCGCTAAAGAAGAACCATAAGATACAATTTCTTCAGTGTTTCCAAAATTTATGATTAGGTCTGTCACAATAAAGTCTTAAGAGAATAATAATAATAATAATAATAAGATAAAACAGAATTACTCCAGAATTAAAGTCCTGCTTTGGTGTCAAAACTGCATGAAAGATGGGGAAGCAAAAACTGAAACATCAGAACAATTAGGTTTGTTTTCACTTCGAAGCATTTTATGGGCACTAGCAAATTTTCACAACTTCCTGATGAATTGGGTATATTACAGGTTAAATAACTCACCTATAATTGTAAAAGGAAGCTGAATCAAAACCAGGATTTAACTTCATGAGCATCTGGGTTCCAGAGCTGCGATTAGATTGCTCGACAACATCCCTTTCTRTGAGAAACACAGAAGAATCGCGATTAGTTGGAGCACAGAAAGAGGTTAACTCTGGATTACTCCCTGGATCAATAGTGGCAATAAAGACAGTTTTGTTCAACATATTCATTAGCAATCTTGCAAAGAGGTTCTAAAATAAAGATGGTTAAATTAAAGTGCAACAGTCACAGTATGGGTTCTAGTATTTAGACCCACTGCCTGTCATCTTGAACAGGAAAATTATGAGTGCATTTGGCCCCTCATTATGTTGACCAAGTTTAGGTAAAACTGGAAGAAATTCCAGAGCAAACCAGTAAAGTAAGTTTAAATGGTGACATGACGGTGTGTAAATTAAACACTGCAATGTCAAGGAGTGCATTCTGGAAAACATTTCCAAGTACTGATGGCTATTAATTAGCACAGGAAAACCTAGCCATCTCTCAATGAAAAAGGCTGTCCAGAATATTGAAGTAGGTTATAAAACATACAAAGGCAAATGAGGTGCTCAGCTACATTAAAAAGAGAAAAGCCGGATAAGCATAAAATATTACTATGTCATTTCATGAGTAAAAGCTGCATTCCTAGATATTCTGCTGTGTTTTAGCCACCGCATTTTAAGCATGACCTGGTAAACTAAGAAAATATAGAGATAAACACAGTAAACATGATCAATGAAACAAGGGATGGAGTGAGTTAGAAGATAAATTTGAAAGAGGAGATCTTTTAATTTAGAACCATGTAGAGGATGATGAGCTTTAGGACTGCCTAAAATGTCAATTTGTACAAAAGAGCTGTGGTGTTCCTGTGTATTCTGTTTCACTTTACAAAAATAAGTGGGAAGCACCTTTAAGTGAATATCTGGAGTGCTTTTTATTTTTTATTTTTTTAAAATTAGAATATATAGCTAAATTTGGAGAGTTATTGCTGGTGCATAGAATTGAGAGAAACAGCTTTAGGGCAATCACTACTCTTCAGTTAAAAAAAAAAAAAGGAGGGAGGAAGTATAAAGAAACAGAAAATAAGAGCAAAAAAAGTAAAAACAAATGAAAGGAGAAAACCAAGCTCTCTATCACATTCCCCTGTTTCTTGAGACTCCACAGCTGCTGCTTCACACAAACCCCACAGAGCAGCCCCAGAGATGCAGGTTTGGCAAAAGGGCATCTCGGGTTGCAAAGGAGGATCTGAGGAACAGCCACCGTGGGCACCAGGGTTTCCCTTTTAAACCTACAGCTTTTTTGGGCAGAAGTGAGAGTGGAAGCTCATGCTGCTACAGGTCACCCCAAGCCCCCAGTTCAGTGGGGGCTCACTCGCCCCCCGTGAGGGCTAAGGGCCACAAGGGGAAGCAGCAGGCAGGCTTGGAGCCCCGCTCCCTTGCGGTGCCTGGAGTCCTTCCCAGCCCTGCCAGCCTCCCCGGGAGCCTGCAAGCTCTAATCCCTGGAGAGGAGAAAAAGCAGTGGGAACTCGATGCGATCCTCCTTGTGGAATTTCTCAGCACTTTTTCCTTCCCCAGGATTTCTCCCGAGAGAGGGGAGTATTTAGCCCTTACTTAGCTTTACCAAAGTATTAGACATTTATTTGATTAAGTATAGCATCTGCAGCCGCACTGGCTAGAAGAGAAATTATAAGGGCTATCAATCCTCGTACTTCAGGGCATAAGCTGATCACCAGCTGGGGTCGAAAAGAAATTTCCCTCTGTGGTACAGTATTGCAATTAGGTGCGTTAGGAGGGGTCCTGCCTCGCGCTGCAGCCTCGGGCTTTGGCCCGCGTGAGAGGCAGAAAGATCCCGGGCTGGCTGGACCACTGCTCTGCTCCAATATGGCAATTCCTTTGTTCTGGGGTCTGAATGTCTCTGCTGCCGAGCTGCACTAGTTTGTCATAATGTCAAAACCAGGCATTAATTATAATTCTGAAAATGAAGGAATATTCATGAATTATTATGTTGGCAATAACCGTGTGTAATGCAATACGGGCAAAAACAACGGCTGCTGCAGAGCAAAAGGAAGTTGACAGCTCTGAGCACAAGGCAGTTTCTGTTTCCAGTTACCCTCAAGAACTCCTCGCGCCCRGGAGTCAACACCTTTGAGAATAATAAAGTAATTACAATTTTATTTTGTAATATTCTGACAACAAATTTGATTCAGCAGTGCCTGAACAGTTCAAACAAAGCAAAACACTCCAACAGTTTGGCTGTGCAAATGCTGATATATTTACGAGCTCAAATTTAATCCCAAAATGGCATGATGGTCTTGGTGAATGTATTTTAAATAAAATTTCCTCTGTAGTACTCCAGTTCCATCAGCATTTTGATAGAACTCAAAAAAATCCAATAGCTGCTTTATTCCTGTCATATTCTTTTCCTAAAGCAACTCTCTGAGATGATTGCAAGAGTACATTAAAGGCATGCGTTTTCCAAGTTAGTCAGTTGTCAAAGTGATTCTGCGGATTGACAATCACACTTAAGACAAATATAGAAATCTGAAAGAAATGCTTACAAGCAATCCCATATTCCGGGCAACGATTTAGTTTGGAAATGCATCCAGTTCAAGGGTTAAATGAAAGCAAAAGCAATCACTTCAACCATGTTTTTGAAGAAAATAAAACAGCTTGATATAAGCTAAATGAAGGGGGTCTGTGACTTAAAAGGAATGGACAGATAGAGAAAAAGGTCAGAAGATTAAATTTTCCCTAAGGGAAAAGTCATTCTTTGGAATCATTAACCTCCTTCTAGGTCACTACTGAAAAAAACAGCAGGAAATCCTACAGCTCCTAGAAAGATGGGTGCATCGTATACCGCCCACTGACCTAGCAACTCTGTGGCAAACATAATTGTGCTTACAAATTCTCCTCCAGGCATGCTTGGGTTTACTATGCCTGCTTTAAAGCAATATGATCTTTTAGCCGAACTCCAAAGTGTATCCGTAAAGACAACATTCTGGGAAATCGGAGTGCTAAAAAGAAGAATCACTTGCTTAAATGTCTTTTTCTTTTAATAGGGAGAAATCTAGGAATGGGGTTTGTGAGTTTAAAAGCTGGTCAGTGATATGTATTCCCGACTATCCACTTCTCTCCGGGACTRAAAAACATTCAACTTCACCGTTATTATGACAGATTTTAGTGGATTTTTACAACCAAGAACACACTGTCAAGATGCCAGAACCAACAGTAAGTTTCAAAATATCATTTTGTCTCAAAGAACTTACATGAAAGTCTTCCAGTTGTTGTAGTAAGCTAATTTGGCTCCCTCTCAGAGTAGCCAGAGAGTAAACATTACACCAAATAGGGCGATTTGCCTCTCACAGGAAAAATGCAGTCTTCCACATAGCACTTGGAAGACATTCCGCAGCCTTTATAAGATCATATGCATAGTGCCGGTCTTCTTCCTATCAGTGGAAGCAAGGATTTTGGCATGGTCAGGCCCCAAATAATTGAGGGAAACTATTCCCAGGCAATTTATATTACACAGTACCATACAGACATGTTTAGATTTTTGTGGAAATGCAACTTTTTTTTCTTCACATCTTTTTAAGAGAAGCAAAACTCCAAATCCACGTAAATTTCACACTTAATTTTAAGARAAGTCCCAGTCAGACAGGGATAGGCAGGCAGCTGGACATCTGTAGAGGTGCAAAGTGCCTTGGAGACTCCACGCAAAGTGGTCCACTGGCCCATGACCTGCTGCAGAACCAAGGATTTAAGTTTCAGAATTAGGATTACAGGAAAATATTCTGATAACTGTTTTAAAATCTTTTGTCTCTTTGTGAAATTCCATGAAAAAAAATGCCCGAAGACAATTTTAATACAGAAACAAGACTTTGACCACCTCAAAGGATGTTATGCAGTATAAAACATGAGTAGGCAGGGTCACCGACTAAGATGTCTCATATATCAGACTCTCCGAATGAAGGTTGAATAATATTTTTTTCTTAATTTAATGTTGTCTCTTTCCATTATTTATATATACATATGAAATTGAGAGAGAAAAACAAATAGAGATGATGACAACTAATTTACTGCCCTAGAAGAAGAAGGTGACTTGATTAACTGTAACCTCTTTAAATGTGCATTTTACAAAAACACTCTTTTCACATGTAAGCAAGATCTTTCAAGATTTCAGAAGACAATGACGTGACCCTTAGGGAATAAAGGCATTGAAAGAAGTAGCTAAGAGAAAGACAAATAGAGCACAGTTTGTGGAAATTCGCACCCTTTTGCAAAGCCATGATGAGGATGGAATCACACTGAATCCACTTTCCTCAAAAATATTTACAATTTTTTCTCATGTTCACAGAGCARATGAATAACTAGTAAGGAAGAATCTCCTTCTGGATGTAAATAATCCATTACACAAAATAAATTTGCTACACAGGTAACAATTTCCTGACATTTGTGCAGCAAGAAGGAGAACTGAATGGTTCACTGCCATCCCCCTATCCCTGCTGACCAAAAAAGAGACCTTTCCTTAAGGCAGGAAATCAAAAACACATCGCAAGCCTTCCAGCCAGTCTGCASACGTTAACTCTGCACATATTAGTAACTGTCAGGAGGCTGTCAGACTCAGCCAGAGCTACCCAAAGCAAAGCTTCCCTGATACCTCCACCCCGAAAGCGTGCTGTTTGGTCAGGCTTTGTGAGGACACAGCGAGGAAATACTGCTCTGTTGCTGCAGCTGTTTAGAGAACTCCCCAAATTTGGYGCAAACTCTGCTCGAAACGAAGCGACCGAGGAATGTTGCAGCCCAGACCTCGGCTGAGAAGCAAGATGCAAGATTTATTATGACACAGTGCAGAGGATATCTGAAAGGGAAGCCTGACTGAAACACTGATGTGCCTTTTTTTTTCTTCTTTTTTCCTTGTCAATTCCTATACATTTATATATCCATACACTGTACATAYATTTTTCTTTTCTCAAGTGAAATGGCATCTAAAATGATTAAAAATTTTAAAGGGGACTATTTCCTACAATCTTTTCTACTTGCTTTTCCTGTGTTCCAGTGCTCCCTACCCACAGGACTCTGAAATGCTGAAATTTCAGCAGTTCATATGTCTGCCTGCCCACCTCTTTTATTAAAGGGTTGTGTTTCTCTTCTGTCAACACCTATTCTTTAGCATACATCTCTGCTATCATTCAGGAAAATGTTGGCATAACCTTTTTGTTTCCTTTCAAATTCATTTCTATAGCCGGGCTTTTCCTTTTAAGTCSTCTTAATTTCTGTCAGCAGTTTCAACTCCAAAGTTCTTGCTTTTGCAAGACAATGAGGCATTTTCRCACATGTAAAACGCTCTGCAAAGCGGAATCACAGATGTCACATTCGCATGTTTATGTTTTCTCTTTCCCTTTTCTGTCTGTCCCTCAGATAAACTCTCCAAGGTACTTTGGTGGAGTTAAGAGACTCTCTCTGTTCGCCTGCCCAGACCCCAAGCTTTATAAAATAAGCCGGTCTCTCGCAATACGTGGCAGCTTCAGTTCCAGGGATAAAAGCATCTGCTGTAAAATCCAACAATGGTCCACGCACAAATGCTCACAGCCTCTCACACCCGTGACTTGTAAACCAGTCTAGCTAATTTTCCATACAGATATGTTACTTTCCAAGAAGAAAAGAAGAAAAAGAAGAGAGAAAGGAAAAAGGTGGCTGTGGAAGGTGAGCTTTTGGAAAGAAATCCCTGGGAGGCTCTTTTTGCTGAGGTTCCCTGCCAGGCTTGCAGGCAAAATGCGCCATCGGCTGCCTGCAGAAGATGCCCCAGGGTTTGCTTCCTGGGAGAGCCGAGCGACGGTGGCAGCTGTGGCCTCACAGCCCATTCCAGCAGGCCCGGAGCCCATTCCGGCTGCCCCGGAGCCCATTCCAGCAGCCCCGGAGCCCACGCCGGAGCCTGGCTCCATTGTTCCCGGGCAGCGGCTCTGGGAAGGCTGCAGTGTGTGGCAGGAGTGCGGCCCCCTTGGTGCTGGACACGACTCGCGCCCTCCTCTGAGCCCCCAAGGAGAGGCCACCTCTCTGCTGGGAGAGGAGAAGCAGCCCCTGTTTATGGGAATTGGTGAGAGTTTCTGGAGTGCTCAGATCATATAACAGAAGAGCCATGCAGGGCAAAAAAATAAACTCCTTAGAAGTGGCATGTGCAACTTCACCTGCCTTCCCCAAGCATTTGTGTCCGTGGATGCTGGAGCTCGTGGTGTTCCAGCTTCATTGAGGGGAACGGGGAGAGTCCAGCAATTAGCCATCCTGCCTCGAGGTCCAGTCACTTGCACCACATATACCTGCAGCAACCAGCCTCTCTGCTTTTTCAAAGGCTTTGAATTTGGCCAGATCAGGGTATTTTTTTCACAGGAACAAAAATAGGCACATTGCTGTCACCAAAAGTGATACCCTCCACATATATCTCCCTCCCCCGCCTGCACATCCAATTATCAAGTCTCTTTTACAAAGTATGAGATCTCTAGAGCTTCTCAATGAAGGGTTTGTAATAATTCTTTTAACATGGCAAAACACCACATTATTCCCTAAACATTAATGTTGCATGAATGCGAGACTTCTTTTCCCAATGAAATTTCCTTTTTGATTTTACAAAACAGAAAGTGCAATTTAAAACAATGCTAATGGTGCCTCTATATTCCGTAACCTAAAATTATTTGGCTTGGTGCCAGTAATCAGCCTGCTGAAAATTTTTATCTGAGCACCCACCACTGGCACCCACCCGACCTTAAACAAGGGCACTTGAGCCCTTTCTTTCCTGAGAGAGCTCCTCCACGTATCTGATAAAATGCACCACATCATATTTGGCCACTTGTGTATTGAACGACCAGAGCTTCATATTTCAGACCTGTTTAACACCTTATAAAATACCACTCAAACACTTGGCACTAGCTGCATTCCTACCCATTAAAATGATTACACGTGAACTCTGCATTGGTTCAGCAGCGGTCTTCTCCATGCACTCTCACTAGGGCTCAGATCCTAGGGAGCTAATCCAGATTCAGCGAATCCTCAGTGAAATAGAATAAATTATATAACAAAGCTGTATAGTAAATTTCTGAGTTGTATTATAAATTATGAACAAGAGGAAAGSCAATTCCCCAAGCAGATCCTACCCACAGTGTCTTTTAGTTGTTGTTTGTGATAGGCAATTCTTTGCCTTCTGTGGTGAGGCATGGACCTCTACACTCTTGAATGATCTGGGTTATTAGAACATTTAATAGGAAAATGAAACATGTTCACTCAGAAACACAGTTAAAATAAAAGCAGAAGGATTGCAAAGTTTCTTTTACTTTTGGACCCTCTGGTACGTATGAAGTCAAGAGGTGGCTGCCTGAAGACTGCCCAGCAGCAAAAATTACCAAAGGAAATTTATTCAGGAAAAGGCGACTTAGACACGTATGCTCAGCTACATAACAATGAATTATCTGAAGGAACTATGTTTTTTTTTCTCTTCAAAACAGTATCTCACTGTTGCTTTGTTGCCTTGGGGTAAATATTAAAGACTAGAGCAATTACACACCCCAAAACACTTTCTTAATTCCTTTCCTGAGGTCACCTTATTATATTTTCTTGGTTATATAACTTGAAAATTATGCTATTTGATAAATCTAACTTGAAAATTTTTTATCCAGTTTGTCATTTTTTTTCCTCAATACTAGCACTAAATTCTACCTTGGCATCTCATAGAAACATGCCCATGCTCCATTTTCTGTTTGGGTGACATTCTTCACTCTTTGGCCATGAAAACATTAAACTGGATACTCTTCCAGCAGGCCAGTGTAACTACAACTTGGCTAAAGAAAAATAAAATAGTTTTTCATGATTATTAATATTGCATTTTTTTGTCATATTTTAGGCTTTGTTGACTATAAACTCAGAGAAGATATTCTGTATAAGCACCTGAAGTTTCCCTTCTCAGTATATTAGAGATTTCCCAGCCTAGAAACTCTCACTGACATTTCCATTCCACCCCTTGCCCCCCAAATCAGTCCTTTTCAAGGACTCTTAAAAAAAAAAAAAAAAAAAAAGGTTGATCTTTAAGTAATACATATGATATTAGTTTTTCCATTTTAAAATAATCACATTATTGCAGACATTTTAATAGCTGTAGAGGTTGCTATGTATTAACATGATTCATGGTCCTTGACAGCAGTGTCTCTGAAAATCCCACAGGAATGCAAAATACAAAACTCCACACACGTTCAAATTTTACTGCCTGCAGCTAAAAGAGGGGAAAAAAACCCTTAAAACTGTTGAAACCCTTCAACTTTAAAAGCATTAATAGATGGTCCCAGAGGATTAAATCTAAATCTTAATGTGTAAAAATCAAGTTAATAACCACAGAGATTAATATGGTTGCATTTGATTATTGTGATAATGCAAACAATTAGTACTGCTAAAGCGAGATATATTAGCCTCCTACTTGCCCCACACACATCTGCAAAGCATTCGAAATAAATGGAAATAAAACATTTTGCTCTGAAAGGCTTTTCATTTTTCTTTTTGCCTTTGTCTTATTTTCTCTGTAGCTGACTCATTTTTAAATTATAATTGTTAACATTTTATTATTAAGCTTCTCTTTTAAAAGCCTCTCATAAAATTGGTTGCCATAATCATCCATTCCATATTGTCAGCAAATTATGCATTTCTTGCCAATGCCAATTAATAAATAAATATTTTAGATAAGTGATGTGAATTTTTTTCCTTGTAGAATAAAAATGCCATACAATGTACAAACCTGCAACAAATACAAACTTTCTTCCTAGTCCCCTCTGAGTCAGTTGGTTTAATCCAGAATGCCCTGGGAACAGAACCAGCCATCTAATCCAATCCGTATTATAGGCAGAGTTGGAAGTGCCACCTATACTTAATGCTTGACACTTCCCATTATAAAATCCTTTCTTCAGTTCCATATAACTGTGCCAGACTTTAAGTGTTCATCTAAAATTCCCCATGCTGAATGACTGCCTCACTTTGATTTATTTGTTATTTTGAAATTTTAGCAAAAATAGTTCAGTGATTTCCAAGAACAAGATTATAGAAAATACATTTCTTTGCTCACATCAAAAAAGAGTTTTTGAAAACATTTATTTGATTAACTCTATGGAGTATGGACATTACACTTGGCAGAGAAGACGACCCACCCTGATGTAAAGAATGTGATAGTGAAAAGAAGTCCAAATTTGGCCACGTCTTAAGCCTTTGAAATAGATGCATTTGCTCAAGTTCAGTAGATACTTCTGAAGAATTTGGCAGCTGCGTTCTCCAAAGGCTCTGTCTGCACCAAGCCTACGCCAGCCCCAGGCTGCTGGCGTTGGGCGGCTGCTGCTCCCTAAAGCCGTGGTTGCATTCGTCTAGACATGGGATACAAGACTGCAGAAGACATGAGGCAGAAACCTGAGATTAGATGTTAGTGATTTAAAGTGTGGAAGAAAGCCTGTCATACTGTCTTGGATAGAAGCACATGCTCAACGGGCCAAGGGAGTCAGGCCTGGAAGAACAGCTTGGCATCTTGCTGTGCTGTGGGGTGGGAGGAGGCCTGAGGCCATGAGGAGGATCAAGGGGATGAGAAACTGGTGCTGGGACTAAGACGGTCAGGAAGCAGGAGGCTGATGAGAAACCCAGCAAGTAGAGCTAAAAGTGCCTGGTGGAGCAGGGAGGCCGGGATTGGTATCACAGCCATGGGGTGGGGATCTCCTGGCCAAGGGTGAAGAYTGGAGCAGCAGTTTAGAGGAGGAGAGCACAGGCCTTTGCTCATCACCAGACCCAACTGGAGCCCTAGGCTGTGGGCTCATCCCTCAAACACTCTCCAAACCTCCAGCACAACAAGTGTCTTGGCGCTTGTGCTTGTACAGGACAGTGTTTATTCTCCTAGTTTGAGTGGCAGAGGCCAGTGCTGTGGATCTGAAGATTTCAGTCCTGCTGTTGACCATTCATAGYGGGGCTTTTGTGGGGTTTCTCAGACTGCCTTTATGTACATACAGGCTAATAGACACAGAGAAAGTTTTAAAGGTTAATATCACACAGTAAGGCATTCAAGATGTAGGAATAACTAAAATAACTAACTTGATCTCCCCTTATTGCTTTCCTTCAGTATGATATGCATGGATTTGTTTGAGGATCAGCCAGGAAATGTAACAGAGGACTTACATTTACTTTAGTGCAAGGTTAGAAGATCAGGCAAAAGTATCAAAAAAGAGGAGGTTCTCCTGCTTAAAGGATCCGAATGTTGTCCTGCACAGAGTGGTCCATCTCTGCCTCCTTCTCATCTGCAATGCTGTGGAAAAATCTGAGGCCAGGCTTTCCTTATGTGGTCCCTTACCATGTTTTGAGAGCACATGACTGGGCGCTGCTGMAGTCTGTCTTCCCAAGTACCCACCACTCTCAACTGCAGCGGAGCAGCCCGCTGACGATACGAGTGGCTGTGCTACACTGAGCCCTCCAACAAACCTGGATGGAGGTGGCTTAGCTCAGCAATCCATAATTCGTGTAAATGCAGGCCTTAGTTAAAGTCTGGTTGCCTCAGTACCCCTTTTGAAAAATGGGAATAACACCAACCTGCCTCTCACATGAGTGTTGTGAAAATGAATGAATTACTATTTATGAAGTACTGTAATGATGAGTGCCCATGAGGAACAGCCCATGAGGAAATTAATTATTCTATCTTTGGAACAGGGTTTGAATAGTGAGCAGTAAATAGGATGTAGGGCCATTACACTGAATAATGAGAATGAAGCAGATGAATAACATCCACTCTGTGCACTGAATGAGGCAGGGGCTTGATGAAAAAAACAGTAGGAAATCATGTGGTTAAAGACCATATCAGGCTGTATGACAGGAGGAGGTAATCCTGCCATATATAAGCTCTGGAAAGCTTGGATCCTTGTTGTGAACACCCCAAATCTCTCCTAAGTCTGATGAGACAACGTATGCACCAATGTGATATACAGTCTAATGTCCCCTGTGATCTTGCCTTCCCTCTCCGACAGTTCCTAACCCAGTTTCTGAATCCAGCCAGTGCCAGTCTCCTCCCATCTGACTCATAGCTCTAGTTTCCTCGCTCAGCCAGGCCCTGACTCAAAACCYCATTCAGCTTTCCTCCCTTCATCCACAGCCATTAACCCCAGTTCCTATAAAAACAGGAAAAAGCGCATTCCTAACGCCAAGCCACCTTCCTCTACCAAAAACCTAATGCATCTCAGAAACACAGATTAATAGAACTTCGAAAGAAAAAAAAAGACTTAGAGAAAAGAACTAGAAAGCATGCTCAAATATACATACGTATGCAAATATACATATATTTTCTAGCCTCATCATCAGATGTATGTTAACAATGTCATCAGAAATTTTCTAAAATGAATTCAATGTGATTTCACTACAAGAATTACCTGGAATTATATAATTTCAAAATAGTAACTGAAAATAGGAATTTTCTATGAAATATATCAGCAATCATAATTGCAAGAGCTGGCAGTCCCTATCCTTCTTGTGTGATATAGTTAAAACTGAAGTGTGTCAGAAAAAGAATACAAAAGCTATTTTGCTAGCTGGAGAACAAATATGTCTATATGGCATCTTTTCTTTATTAAGTTCCCCTAGAATAAAGAACAAGTCAAATCAAATCAAAATGTACCCCATCCTAATTCAGATTTTAGGAAAGGCAGCAAACAAATCTATGATTACTTATTAGCTGGTAAGTTCAGATTTGAAAATATGTATTTTCTGATTTGCTTACCATTTGTTTCACAGTCTTTAGAACATGGATTCTAAGGATAATCTCAGGGTCACTGCATTGTATGCTAAGGAGGTAAACAAAGACATCTCACATAAGGGTTTGTAGCTTGAATTTGTAGTTCATCCTTGCCTGGGATTCTCTAATCTGAACGATGAYCACCCTCAATTAGGGATTTTATAAAGCTAAGTTGGTGAACTGTGGAGTTGTCTTCAAAGGGTCAGTGACTGTTTTGTACCATTGACATTAATGGTATTCTGGTGCTTAGTGAGAGAAAGAAACTTAAAAGAAAAACATTTAGGAAAGAATGTCTCTTCGTGCTGTGAAATCCATTCAGCAAAAGAGCAAATCTCCAAGATTTTATCTTAAACTGATTGTGTAGGATAGTGACCAGACCAGCAGCTTCATTTTCCTACGACTTTGCAGAAGAACATGAAAATTTTTAGAGGAATATGAAAAATTTATGCTAATGCAACCAGTTACAGAGGGTATTTGAGGATGGGGGAAAAGAAAAAGAAAAGGAAGAGAGAAGAGATTTGCTTTCTTCAGATTATTGTTCTTGCTATCATAAAGAAATAAAATGGAAGAAAGAAAGAAAGAAAGAAAGAAAGAAAGAAAGAAAGAAAGAAAGAAAGAAAGAAAGAAAGAAAGAAAGAAAGAGAAAGTAAGAGAGAGAGAGGGAGAGAGAAAGAGAGAGAGAAAGAGAGAGAGTGAGAGAGTGAGAGAGAGAAAGAGAGAAAGAGAGAAAGAGAGAGAGAAGGAGAGAAGGAGAGAAAGAGAAAGAGAGAGAGAGAGAGAGAGAGAGAAAGGAAGAAAGGAAGAAAGGAAGAAAGGAAGAAAGGAAGAAAGGAAGAAAGGAAGAAAGGAAGAAAGGAAGAAAGGAAGAAAGAAAGAAAGAAAGAAAGAAAGAAAGA
>NW_020454760.1:7663319-7689381 GCF_003342845.1 Nothoprocta perdicaria
GAAGGAAGGAAGGAAGGAAGGAAGGAAGGAAGGAAGGAAGGAAGGAAGGAAGGAAGGAAGGAAGGAAGGAAGGAAGGAAGGAAGGAAGGAAGGAAACAACACAAATCAAGCAAGCAGAGGTTCTTTTTTTCCTTCTTCCATGACAAGCATGGAGCCAGCGAGAGTAAACAACAATCAGCAGTAACTGTTGCAGCTCATACAGAGCATTAAGGAGTAGATACATAATCTAGAGGAAAGATCAAAGGCTGGTTAAAGCTCTGGCATTCTGCTTTCTGGATGGGCCCTGCAAGAACAACACTATTCAGGGGCACACACTGAAGTCTGGGTAATTAGTACCGCACACGCAGTACTCCCACCTTCAGCATGTAATTGGGGTGTGAGTATTACTGGTTTAAGTGGAAACCCATTAAATGAGCACTTCCACAGATGCYACCTCCCCACTTCAGGATGCTAGCTAAGAGCCAGTGTGACGTGGRTAGGGATGGTCTGTCCCAAAAGGTGCTCTAAATCCTCTACCTTTGTGAAGAAACAATGATGATGATCCACCGGACTCAAATATCTCATGCTTGTAATGAGATGGAATTGGTCCCTTTGCAACTTGTAGCACTTGGTGACAGCCAAACTTGTGTTCATCCTGTGAGGTGCTGCTCTGCTGGTCAGTGCTTCATCATTCTGCGGCAAGGATCCGTATAGTCCCAAGCACAGGAGGTGGAAGAGAAAATAGATATCTGAGGTTTAGCCAATTTACTGCTATGGATGGGACAAGTCTGTTCTAAGAAATTAATCTGATGTGTCGTTGAAGCCTCTCTTGGACTTCTCTGCCCAGGAAATCTTATCCTCGGGAGAGACTTTTGTGGGTGTTCTCTAGGAYTGCTGTCCTTTGATATGGCATATTTTGTCATAACACAGCAGAGGATAAAGATCATTTCATAGAGTTTCTCAGGACCTGAGAAATGTGGGCAAGGGCACAGAAGCAAAATAGTTAATGACCAGGGAATCTTGATGGGTGAAAACCAGGACCCTTTTGCATCCAGAATGCATCACTTCACACTCACATATCCCACTGAGGAATGGGGCCCAATGGAGTTTTAATCAATTTTATGATTTTTTCCTCTTTCATTATCCAAAGATTTCAGGAGTTGGGACCATCATTCCCTTTATCCAAGACTGTCACATTTCAAGGATTCCTGTTGATAGTTTCCTATAGTCCCCATAGGTTAAAAGATGCAAACAGAACTTGGGAGAAATAATCCTCAGCTAAGCATCAGGGAAAGTGCTGACAGGGAACCCAGGGTCACTGTAAAGGGCACCAGGAAGGGACAGGGGCAGCTGGGGAAARGAGGAACAAGGAAGCTGGGTGAAGGGGAGCCAGAAGGGGAGCAAGCTCTGAGCTTCCAAGGAAAGGTACCAGGGCAAGAGAGCTGCTGGTGAACCAACATCTCTGCTGAGAATGATATTGGCTTCTTGGTGGATAGGGAAAGATGGGACAGGGTAAAGCCAGGGAATTCAAGTGTATATAATAGGGAAATGGGAGCCCTGGAGGTGGGGAGTAATGCCAGAGGAGCAGATGTTGAGCTGGTTACATGAAATTGCTGATGAAGATGGTGAGCAATGGTGAGTGAATGGGCAGTGGCTGCAGAAGAKGTGCTTTCCCACTGTCCTGCTGCTCCACAATGCCTGTGAGCCAGCAGGATGTGGCAGGACAGTCACAGCATCATCCCCTAGGAGCCAGAGAGGTCACCTCGGGGAATACCACGTTGATTCCTTGCCAAGCAGCAGGATGCCCAAAGTCCCCTGTGAGCCATGAGTGAAGGCAACGGGCAGAGGCTGGGTACTGAGTGAGATGACTAACACTTGGTAAAATGATTCACCCAAGTACTGGGGCTCTGGGAATCTGGTGCTTATCTTTTATAAGCATGTAAGAAGAGAGAGGCCCAGATAACCGAGAAGGTGCTATCTTCATCTGACACAATGGGAATACTGAAATACAGATCTTCCTCCCCAGACTGGCAAAGAAAGGAAAAACTCTTCACTCAACCAGCTGAGTTCTCAGCCAGGGCTCCAAAACAGTTCTTTGCCAGAAACCAGATGTTATGGATTTTACTCTGGGGAATTTTGTCAGTGTCTGTGTATTTAGTCAGACTTTCCTGTAATGAAACTGTATTTTAGGCATTCTGATTCCGATAGCATGGGAACTGGCACATAATCCAATCCCAATTTCCAGAACTGCTTTTCCTGGTGCTGAAGGAGCTGCATCACCAATATTATTCATGAACAAATCTTCTTTTTGCCTCTTAGCACTTTTTTTTTCATCATTTTTTAGACACTCTTTCCAGTGCCCTGCTCCATGAACTATGCCCAGCCAGTGTAGGCTCAGTTTGTAATTAAGGCAAAAACATGTCTCATGGCTAGGCAATGACTATGGATAAATCCCCAGAAGAAACACCTATAGCTGAATGCCATTTCTACTCTTTTTTTCTCCTAGTGTTTTGAACTTGTCAGGCTGCTGCTTATCCATGCCTATTATTTTTAGCCCTTCATCTATCTATATATATATATAGTTTTTTTTTTCAGTTGAGATATTTATAAGGATTAGAATGCATTTATAACAGAAAACCACTGCAATAGAACTCCCTAATGCCCTTATAGGGCTACAATTCACAAGTGAAAATCAGCCTATTTTTGATCTCTGAGTTTGTCAAACAACAAGTTTGAATCTGACTTATTCTGTGCTAACAGTGAAAACATGCGGATCTCTTCCGACAGAATTACAAAGGGGTTGTGCTGCTGTGTGATTTTATATAAGTTTCAACTCGATCAGAGAGGAAATGTAAAGTCCTGCAGTCAGCAGCARAAGTCATTGGATCTATCGGAATTGTTTTTTTTGCGGGGAGTGAAGGGGGAAATCTTTTCCCTAATCAAATGCCTGGATAAAGAATCTGAATGATGTTTGTGGGTTTTTTTTTTTGTCAGTATTTAAGATTTAAGATTTAATTATCAAATATTCTGCAACCCTTCAATAATCTGTGCATAATTAGAATAAGACCATAATACATTTTCCACAAAAATCTAACATGCTTTTCATTACATTTCTTGTGATTTTTTTTTCATAACGCCATGATGGAAGGGAAAAGAACCACGTGAAAATTACATAAGTGCAGAATCATACTATGGTACTTTCTGGCTGCTGTCATGCCCACAAGCAGACTGAAAGTTTCTCAGAAGGTAACTATTTGGATGTGACATACAATCTCCAGATATATAATCTCCAGGTAAGGAACATGCTTGCATTCCCTTGATATGCTCCAGATCATTGAGCATTGCAACCTGTGCTGTTCTCGTTTTTAGGCTAACTTTTTAGGGATGAAGAATTTGGTTTAATTACACAGAATTCAGCAGAGTAGTGACATCATTTCTAGTGTGTCAAGTATTATGTGAACACAGAAGTTGTTACAAATTACTTGTCTTAAATAAGTGTGTTGGATTACATGTGTGTCAGAAAACTCGAGATCAAACAGTATTCCTGTATTTTTGAGTCAGTCTGCACATGAGCTACAGTTGAAGAAAATACTGTTGTTATTCCAGTGAGGAAGCAGCAAYGGTAAGTCACCCTTAGGCATCCTTATTTGGGAGAATTGGGAATGACACCGTGGCTGTGGAGCATCCAATTCCTGTCGAGCTGTAAGAGCAGAATTGCCTCTGGGAAACCCTCTGCAAACTCAATGGGTACTTTCAGCTGGCTTTTTTTGTGACTGTGTAAGTGCTCAGCCATAACTCCCATGTGGCGTTTAGTCCAAAAGGGGTGTGTGTGTGTGTGTGTGTGTGTGCGCCTATGTGGCTATGTTTAATTAGCTGTATTGTAACCTAAATGGACTAATAGATTGCCTTTTTTGTTGTTTAAAAAAAAAAAAAAAATCAAGCTTGACATTTTTTGGGGAAAAAGAGAAAAATAGCAGAAGGACCCATTCTCTGCCATCTCCACCGCTGTGCAGTACTTGATCACACTATCCGGAATACAGTGTTACTGTTGCTGGTCTCATAACTGAGGGGTATGATTGAGATATTCCAAACTATCAATGCATGTTTTGGCTCTGAGTCAGCCTCAGAGCTCAACAGAGGAGAACTGAGAGTATTTTGGTCACCTCACAGAGATTTAAGATAATGTAATACTTTTAATAACAGTAATTATGGCAAAGACTTGTCTCGTAACTTGGCAATGACTATGGATAATTCCACATAAGAAACATCTAAGTAGTGTCTGACGTAAAATAAGATGTATTATTTTATCAATCCTAGTAACTAATGGAAAGTTTCCTTCCCCTTGATGATAATGACTCTCAACACACAACAAAGTGGGAATAAAGGTGTGATATAGCTGGTAGGGGTACCTAGAACAATGAAGGATCAGATCTAGAGCAAGTGGATTAGATCAATCYCTTCATGCTGCTGAGCTGGGCAAAGTAGCTGGATCTGTAGTTCCCTTATCTTTTCAATCAAACCAGCGATACCCCTTCCGTGTGAGCTGTGGTATAAAGGAGAGCTACTGAGGTCCCCAATGATTTTCATGATGCTTAGTCTTAAACTGAGTCCATGACCAGGGCAGCATTACTCCAGGAAGCAAAGTATCATTGCTGGCTCCTTCACAGTTTTCACCTGCAATACACTGAGCAGAGTCCAAAATATATTTTGCATACAAATTAATGAGATACATTTATAGTACCCCTTAGACAGCTTTATTCTGGTAGTGCTTACCTTTATTACTGTGTAACATACTCAGCTCTCATTGTCATAAATTGTACTCTRCTTTTGAAGGGGGAAAATAATTCCATATAAAAGACAAATAAATATGAAGAATAAAATCTAACCAGTTCCTATGTAGCTACCAAAAAAGGGCAAAGTCATCCCATACATAAGTAAAACATCAGATCCCGGTACTGAGTAACTAGAATCTTTCTATTGACTTCCATATGTTAAAGGTCAGCTCAGCTGGGAGCATCTTTGTGCCTCATGCACACGTATGCACTTGGTAGGAGGACAGGGCATACCCCATTGCAGCTGGAGAGGAAAGCACTTCTGGGGAAAGTGATGCAATGGCCTCAAAATGCAGCAAAATAAACTTGCAGCTACAGCAATATCCAGCTGATGCCACTGATTGTGTGTATTTTGCTTCCAAAGGTAGGTAGCAAAGTTAAAAACAAACGGATGAAAGAAGAGTTTCCACCACAGTTAGCCAATGTGGCCTGTGGGTTTCTGCCCWGTGACATGAAAGGGTCTGTCCCACTAGCAAAATATTTTCAGTGTTTGGTTCTGTGTGATTTTAAAAACACACCTTTAAAAGCAAACAGTCATGTTTCTCATTAGGCTTAGACCATTCCTACCTTGTTCTGACTTTCCTGACTGCAATTTGCACCAGAGCAACACTCTGCTTCCTAGGCAGCCCCTCACCCACCTCAGCTAAATCACAAGTCACATCCCAGTAGATTAAGGTAAATTTCAATCAACAGCAGCTTAAATGAGTAAATTGGGCAATGAAGTGCAGCAGCTGAGGAGGGGAGTGCAGCTGTTTAGCTGCTTCTGAGGTAACCCCAGCAGGGTAGAGAGTTTTGGGGAGCAACCTTGTGAATCTCCCTATGTGGCTCACTGGGCTGGTGAGTCACAGCCATTAGATGAAAGTCTTTTGTGAAGAAGTATTATTCAGTGTGAGTGAAGGTTGCAAAATTGGTGTCTGTTGTAGGAAGGTTTTTATGTTATATTAGCCTATGTCTGAAGCATCTTGGAAACTCTGACTTTCTTTAAAAATCACTATTTGAGTGAATTTATCCTTTACAAATACACAGAAAATTCAGCTCACCAAGACACTATAGCAGTTGTTTGAACACACCATTTAATTTAGCATAAGTTCTTTAATTTCACGGACCTTTCCCTGCGCTTTATGGTAGTACAAACTGCAGCTACTGACCTAGCTGGCTGAGATGGTCCCCCTGTTTCAGGAGGCACAAACATGTCCTAGGCTGTGTCATGGAAAACTCTGCTTTCCACAGGCAGAGTGCCTGTTGTAAGGCCATACACATTGGCTATAAGTGATTTTTTTTTTAAATAGCCTGTTCAACTCTTATTGGTCAATTTATCCTTAGTCTGGTTCTGYCTAACACAAGCTCTGTAGTGTGTTCACACAGTGTCATCCTCACTTGTCCTACTAGTATTTGGTGATACACAGCCAAATGCACTCTGCTTTGGAGTAGACAGACCTTCCTTTGCAGCAAAGTGGTATTCTTTATATACAGAACAGGAGGAAAAAAGAAAAGACATTTATATCATTCCTTCCAGAGCCAGCTCTGAAAAGGGTGCTATTGTCTACTCTTCATAACTTCATTTATGAGTTATAGAATATTTCCTTACATGTGAGGATAAATGTACAGTATTATGGCATAATCAGCAAGGATGTATTTCGGCAGAGTTTTCAGTAAGAGAAACATTGCATTTTGGAGGTTATCCTGAAGATCAAATCCCCCATCAGAAAGCTACATTGTTGCCTTCATTTTCCTTTCTCAACTCCATGAAGGCTTAATTGGCAGCTAGCTTACACTGAGATCTCCTAGCTTCTTAGAATTTTCTTTTTTTGTCATAGATTTTTTTTTAATGAGCATTTTCTCAAGGGAATTAATTATTACTTTGACTGGTATATTCATATATTTCTATCATGAAGTTTTATAAATTAACAAACTCTTGACACAGTGTGCAACCATCAAAATCACAAAGAGTATCTATAGTTCTTTCTAATCCCATTAAATCATTTTTTTTCTTATCCAAAGCTTATTCTTTTTGTTAAATGACAACATTCAGATTCAATTGCAGCTAATGTCTAATGTACATGTGCTGTGATGCTGCTATGGCTTTACAGAAGCAATACTATATGGTGAGATACATGTCATGAAGTGAGATGAGCTCAAATGAAGAGTTTCATCACCGCATGAGCATCAGTTCTGCAGAGAGAATGCTCATTACAGACCTGACTTTTCTACCTTGTTTACATTTTATACCGAGCTTTTGGAAACACACTCACCATGAGGCACTCTGTGGGAAAACACAGTTTCAGCATCAGCCACCATATTAACAGGGGGACAAATCCCAGGGCCTCCTCTCCATCTTCAGATGAGCAAACTTCAATCAAGCTAAGGACTGAGAGGAGCACAAAGGGTCAGGTGGTGACTTACCCTCAACCTCTTGAGAAGGAAAATAGTGCATAGCCATGTTGCTCCGGAGCCAAGACCAGCAGCTGAATAAAATAGCCGTGTGCCTGCTTATGAATGTCCTTGATTTATAGGGAAGACGCTCTGGGTGCTCTCCACACCTAGCAAAACCTCTCCCTTTTCTCCATGCAGATCCTTGGGCTCCTTCCAGTCATTGCCACTGCCCAAAATTTGCAATTATTGACTCAGTGGAAGCAGCTATAGAAAAAACTTGGACTTCAGGAGTGTGGTGCCCTCCACAGACAAGGCTCTGGGATGGGCATTTTTAAGTCCTGCATTTGCTCTGGATTTGCTTGAAAAGAGCTCTCCCCTCACCTGGCTGGCATGGGGGGATCATGGAGATGCACTGTCTGCCAGCAGCCTGTGAGGTGGTGGGATCTCCCCATCGAGGCCCTTCTGCCAGACAGGCCCCTTAGACAAGTCTAACACAGGAGAGCGAAAAGGCACCTTGTTCCCTTCCACTTTTCTCTGTTTTCCATGTGAACAAGTTAAAGTTATCCTCAGTGTTAAGTTACAACTTTGTAACAAATGAAAACAGCAATTAAGCCTGCCACTTCATTCCTAACTCACACCATTTTGTCTAATTGCAATATATATAATACATAAGATCATGCTGTGCTGGGGGATATATGCGCAATAACTGAGCACAGTGGCATGATTTAGGACAGGCTGGCTTTGAATTTCTTTGTGTGAGCAGGTGGTGTTTCTACACTGCCTCAGATATATTCAACATGACACTATAAGGTCAAACTCACCCCTTTGGAGGGCTAGGCTTTATTAGTAACTCAAATAATAAATAACAAAACACAAACTTCAGCTGAAGCTCTCTTTCTAGGCTTTCCAGAAAGAATTCCCTATATTTGCTCTTAGCTTCTCCATCCAAAGGAGTATTTGAACTTTTCTTATATTTTTAAGGGCTTTCCAGGATTATTTTAAGAAGATTGCAAGAGGCAAATTAGCTCCAGCTAAGAAGTTACCATCCATTAGCTGAGTTGGAGGTAAYCACAGCTGTACCTTGCCCACAACATCTCTTAAAAAAAAAAAAAAGTACTATGTTAAAACCTCATATGCCTTAGAAGAAACAGAAGAAAGCCAAATATGGTACCAATAGTATCATCTTTAAGAAAGGGGGAAAAGTGTTTCTGGCATGCCCTATTTTAATAATTTTCAACAGTATGCAAGCCTCTAGGACAAAGTCACCAAGGTAAATGAAAGATGGGGCAGACTGCGATGTATGTTTGCCAAAGGCTGATTATGGCAGACCAACTGTACAGTTTTCTTCCTTGAGATAACAGATTTTCCTGACTAAAGAAATGCAGTAGGTCTCATCTCTATGGACTTCTGAAAAGTAGGTAATAAGATGCCACATGGGAAATTATTAGTTAAGCTGAAGAAGATGGGAATTAGTTTAGAAAGTATAACATAGATAAGAAGTTATCTGACGGGAGATGTCAACTGCTTGTGTTGAAGAGGGAGATTTAGTCCTGGAATGAGGTTACTTGTTGCAAGGATCTATGCTTACAAGGTTACTGGGACCCAGACTTTATTTATGAGCTTCGTTTTGAACCTGTGGTGCAAAAAGTAGGTCTAGGCTAAAAAATATATATATACTGGTCACAAAAATCTGGGAGACCTCATGAATGCAGAAAGAACTGGAAGAACAGAACTACACCCAAAATACAAAGCTGGGTGCTTGGAGGATGTTGTTGCACAAACTTATGCCTTTTATTTAGAAATGACGTAGAAAGAGGGAAGACCCAGAAGCTGCTGCTGATCACACGCTGATGCTAAACTGATTGAATTGGCAGATGAGATACCACAACACGTAGTATTTCCAATGGAAGTGTCTGAGGTGTTACAAGGTATCCTGCTGCTATGGGGACACGAGGGTTAATGAGAATCCATCTTATTTGGATGCCATAGGAAAACTTTGCCTGAGCAGTAGAGTAAAACACAGGCTGAAGGGGACTATAACTGTTCCCTGCAACACATCAGGGGGGTAAACAGCATGGAAAGAAAACAACAATTTAAACTAAAGAACAATATTGTCACAAGTATAAATAAATACATACATAAAATAAATACATACATAAGCTGAATAAATTTAGGTTGAAAATTAGAAACAGGTTTCTAACTATTCAAGTCTTGAGCGTCGAAAAGAGACTTCCACTGGAAGTTGTGAGCAATAACCTAATCGTTTTTAATATGGAACTTGGTCAATTTATGAAATGGGATTACACAAGGATAACTGTATTTTATGGCACAGGCTAGGATTCAATGATCCAAGAGTATTTTTTGTAGTTCTTTTCTCTTGTGAACTGTTTGATTTTCCTGGGTTTAGGATTTTATTTTTCTGGCTAGAACTGTTTCAAAGAATCAGTCCAGAAATTCTGCATCACATCAGTAAAAAAAAAAAAAAAAAAAAGATAAAGAAAATGCGAGAAATGTGCCCTGTTTTACCTACACACTTGTTTGGTGATGATCTGATTCTTGCCATCTCTATGCAAAGTTACTTGCATTAAGGGGATTCATCATCTCTTACTTCTGTCTTCAATACAGCATTAAAAACGGAGGGCCCAAGGGGGATAATGTCATTCTACTATGAAAAACATACTAAATAAGGGTGGAAATATTCATGGAGATAGCTCTCCTAAATGCAGATGCCATGGAAATATCTCCTTTTAACATTTGTGTCAAATGCTTCAAACTTGGAGCAGTGCAACTTTATGCCCATTTTTGTCATTTTGAATTATCATATGCCATCTTTTACTGTATCTGTACTAATCATTTCCACCCCAGATTTTCTACCATTGCTGAGGCAAATTCAGCCTGTCCCCACGCATAGCTGAAATGAGCCAATGTCAAGTCAAACCTGAACTTCCTGCACAGAGTAACAAAGTGAGTAGACCAAAGCTAATACGTTAAACTTTACGTATGGGTTATAAATTGAGTCAAAAAGAAGTGAGAAAGGTCAAATTTTTCCATACTCTAAGGTTGATTTTAGTAAAAGTTGATGAGTGCTTTCCAGTGTGAGGGTGGTAACCTTAACCTGAAGATTTTCACCATTGCCCTGTCTGTCACCAGGACTAACTGGCTTTTACACAGTCATGTGTGCTAATCCGTGGGTAGGGAGTAGGGCACGCATGACTAGTATAAGATAACTGGAGGAAGCTTTTAAAAATTTCAAGGCCCTTTCCCACGTGTCACTTTTCCTAAATGACTTTGGCTTGCTCATCCCTGAGGTGCCTTACAGGGGAAGGGTTTGAAGTTCCCTGCATTTACATGTCTTTGGTGGTCAAAGTCAAAATTCTTTGTTTTCTGTACATTATTGGAGCACATGTGAGAAAAAAAAAAGAAAAGAAAAACACCCACTCATACACACAGAGTGGGCCTAGGGCACATAATATTTTATTCCCCTGAACAAGCCATTAGAAAAAAAAAAAAAAAAAGAAGTAGCAGCATATCTTGTGATGTGAGCCATTCAGTTTGCCAGTCTAGGCTGGAGAGCAGGAGTGAGTGAGGCAAATTGGTTTCCAGCAGTTGCAAGGCAAACCTCAGGAGATGGCTGGCCCTGCACAAGCAAGCTAAGCTGTGCTTTACAGTTATGGCATTAAAGTCCAAGCCTCGCATAAGTGAATGAGCATCTGAGGAAACCTAATCAGAGCTCTGAGTAAAGAACTCTAAATCTGCACTGCACAGGCTTTGACCTGGACTTTCCTCTGAAGATTTAGTAAGTCTTGAATGTCCAAAATCTGCGGTAGAGTAAAATTCATTATACAGTGGCAAAGGTAATCAGTAGAGCATCTGGTTAAATTGTTCCAGGAGGAAGACGAAAGATAAAGTATGGAGGGGTGTACTAGGACATTGTTTCRTATCGCTCTGAGTATACAGAACACAACTTAAACTGCTTTATCTTTTGCATGTTTTAACGCTTTCAGTAGAGGATCAAATCACAGTGTGCAGTAGCCACATCTTACATGGAATGATACAAGCAGAAATATGAATTCCTCAATACTGAATCTACAGTATCATCATTAAATGAGTAAAATCCATCAAAATTGTAATCTATATGCACAGAAAATACATTATTTTATCACTTATTTTAATAGCAAGCATTTATTTGAAAGAACACTGCTATTAGCAGCCTGCTTCCAATTAAGGGTCTGTTCTTTTATGAATGTTTTTTGGAGACTTAACATCATGGCTGTTACATAAGTCTCATGAAGCTCTTTGGCATAAGCGTTCTTTAACCAGATGCAATAAGCATTCACTTGGGCAAACAGTGCTTTTGGTAAAAGACACATTCAAAAAAATAAAACATGAGTGCGTTTCATCCCATCTTTCTCCCCTTTAGAGGAGAGACAGAAAAAAAGAGTTAGTTTAATAATAAAAAAACAGTGGTTATGTTTATCAAGACAGTGCTAATTTGCTCTGTATGCTCCAGTGGTGGTGTGAGGTGAACAGTTGCCTTTTATAGCTGAAGCAGAACCATTAAGCCTATTTCATACAGGCTGTCAGCCATCCATTCCGTAAAGGCAGTGCCTTTAGTCACAAGTAACCAGGCTCCTTTAAGCTCTGTCACTGGTTTTATTTAAATGAACAACCAAACTTTGCTTGCTAACACAAATCTAATTAGGTGAAATATTTCTTTTTAATTTTGGGTGATATATCAATCTGTTACAGTTGTGGTCGGACCGCAAAAAAGAAATATTGAGATGTAAGATCAACTCAGTTGGGGTGCAGTATAAGAACTCATTGCAAAAACATCCTCAGTCCTCCTCTCCTCCTCCTCCTTCCTTCCAGAGATGCATCCTCTGAAGCATCAACCCACCYCTGTGCCGTGTGAGTTGCTGGAACTTCTGATTCCTGTGTTGTGCGTTTCCAGCACTGCGCTTCCAGGCCACTAGCACTAATGCTCTCCAGCAGTGCAGCAGTCTCTAGAGGTGTACGGGTGCACAGCCACACTGCTATGAGCTTTCCACAGGTCAGAAAAACTCTCCCTCATTTGGGAAGGCAGCTTTCCAGCTCCTTCTGCCTCTGCCTCTGGCTAGTGCAAACAAGCGAGATGGAGAGGAAGCGAGGAAGGAAGGAGGCCGAAGGAGAGACATGTACTCAGATGCCAAGACTAACACAGTAGCTGTTACCATCCTGATTTTATTGACAGCATAGAAGATCTGAATGAAAAATTTTCAAATAATGCAAGTATCAGGCTAATGTGCAGTTCTGTAGTGTGTATTATATGCATCGTAAGACTGCCAGAGCAAATCCCATTTCAGTGGAGAACTGGGTAATCTGTTACATTTTTAAAGGCCATTTGCCCTGAGAGATTATGAATTTATATTGCCTAAGGTTGTATTTCATCATTACAAAAGTGCTGGAGTCCTCCTTAAAGTTTGTTTTACCTGTTAACAGCCCTGGGAGCTTTGTCTCTTGCACTACATTCACTAACACAAGCATTTTGACATTTGAGAGCTATCTTTTGGTTTTACCTGCCGCAGGAAAAAATTAGAGACATGACTTCTTTTAATAATGCAACTAGTGGTTCTACTTATTCAATAGCCTCAAGCCAAAGATACTTTTCTTTACTTTCTGTACAATCATCTTCATGTACAAAGATCTGCTGTTAAATTATTAAATTGGTGATCAAACTGTTATCTGTTTAGCTTAACAGTGACTGTTCTTAGCAAAAGGCAGATGCCATTTTACACGTCTCTCTAACAAAATTGTGTATCTGGTATATTATGTTAGTAGAAAGAAGTGAAAACTAAAGTGTAAATGCAATTACATTACTAATGTGCAGTAGTCTATTYTTTGCAGCAGCAACAACAACAACAAATCTTGTGTATTTCCAATCTCTTTTCAAAATTGAATCCTTTTTATTGATAATCATTCTGAACATGAGCTTGGCAAATGATTCTCTGATGTTTGTGTGAACTTTTTATTTTGGAAGAATTTAAGGGCTGATGTTACTTTGCCTGTAAGCTTGTCCATTTTTGTGTTACATTTCCTTCTGCTCTTCTAAGGAATTCTTTTAGTGTCAGGAAAGTTTGTGGAAAGATTGTCTTTTGAGCAAATGGAAGAAAACCTTTGTGAGGAGCAAATTTTAAGATCATCTCAGATCGACCCAAATAATGTAGAAAGGACATGCCCCCAGGAAGTAAAAAGCCTCAGTTGCAGTGATGCATAAGTACAACTCATTTGCCATGAAGACTAGTATCCTTTCATGCTTATCAACAGCCAATATGCTCTTCTTAGTTCTGRCTTTAGACAAAGATTCATTTACTATCTTTATACTAACTCTAAGCAATCCCAGTCATGGATGTACTGAACCTTCTTGGCCATCCACTGCAGAATCAGATAACATCTATTGCAATACARGCAGTACATAGGCCTATTTAGACGCTACTCATCTAGACATAATCTTCCTAGGCACTAATTATTTAACAAAAGACTCTTTTGAGAGGCACAAGGAAGGCAATTAGCATTTTCTAGATTCTCACAACCAGATTTTGTTTTGTGTTACCTTTCTGCCCCCCAGACTTCAGCATCAGTGTATAGAAATGATAGGCAAAATATTTCCTTTATTTTCTGTTAGTCCTACTAACTACTAACCTACTGGGCACTGCCACTGTTGAGAAGGCAAAGAAAAATGCCCAGTCATTGTAATCTATTCAAAACATCATGAAAAAATAGTTCTGTTTGTTATTGTCGGTTAGAAAATATAGGAAGCCTTCATTACACTGTTTTTTTCAGAAACCGTGCAATAGAGTTTCTAGCAGATCTTGACTGATCGACAAAGGAGGCTTGACATACCAAAGCAAGCTTTTGTAAGATGAAGCTCTAAAKAGAAGAGAAGCACTCATGCTTCGTTGAGTCCTAGAAAATCTCCCACTTGAGATTCTTAGTGTGGTCCGTGGAGGAGTTCCATGGATGTGCCACCTCCTAGGCTCTGTTTGCGTCTGACTGCAGGCTGGAGTTAGAGGTGGATGCTTCCCTTGCAGGTTGAAGAGGTCTATACTTGGCAACACAGAAGTAATCTCCAGAATGTTTCCAGTGCATCCCCAAATGACCCACTCATAAAATATCATTTCATAAGTGGGGCAAGAAAGAATTTTGAATTGGAAGCAAAGCAAGTGGCCAATGTCTCTAAAATTACCACCTCATCTAGAAACTCTTCCAAGTATAGACACTGGGGAACATAGTTTCCTGAGGCCAGCACAGATGACATTTAATTGAAATCCTAAGTCTGAATAAAAAATAGGTTCTATTTATAGGAAAATGTAATCTAAAGCTGGGGGGAATTAAGTTCTCTTAGCATTACCTGGCATTACTGAAGGTGAAAAACACAATGATAGAAATATTTAACATTATTTTGAATAGACTATAAAATATAGATCCAGGTAAAGTGGAAGACCCTAAGGATAAAACAACATATCATTCAGACCATGAAATAATTTCATTTATCTGTGTCTTTATTCTTTTCAATCTCTTGACAAGTGGGTTTTTGCTGAGGTCATTAAGCACCTTTACATTTTATCCAGGTTTTGGTTTTATTCACAATATTCCTGGGTATGCAGAAAATGGCAGTTGTGACAATGGTTCTGTGTGACTTAGAAAATGGTGGACCTTCATAAAAGAAGTCCTTCCTTCCTTCTTTCCCAATGGAATATGCACCAGGACTTGAACAGGATTTTGTAGCACATATGCCTGATAAAACATCAGAGGTAGGGAGGTACATAAAACCCCAGATCTGTGAAATGTTGCAACAGTCTTCCTGATGGTCAGGGAGTGTCACTGACATGAGCCTGTTTCTCATCCTCCTAACACCAGATGGAAATGCCAGAAGTAAACAAATATTTCAGTTCTGTTTAAAAGTCCTTGGGAAAGGCCAAGACAGATAAAATATTGGGGAGGAGGGAAGAAGCACAATGGAGAATGAACCAAACAATAAACGTGACCATGTGCACTGCGAACCACCTGACTAAACCAGATGCCTCTGGAGAGGAAACAGTAAAATACCTTTAAATCCCCTGGAGCCATCAAAGGAAGCCTGCAGTGCAGGGCACCGGCATTATCCTCTCCGGCTTAATATCTGATGTGTTTGCATCTGTGATGGGGGAGCAAGTCATAATTCCTGTTACAAGAAGACAATAGTTACAGCTCTACGCCACCCAGGCCAGCGGTTATGTTGTGGTACATGCTGGACTGAAATATGTCAGGAGAAGGCTTGGGATTTTTCTCTGCTTGATGCTGGAAAAAGCAAGTAAAAGTGGAATAAGACTAATTYTCTGTATCCACTGTACCTTGCAAGAAAAGTTTCAGCCTTGTCTGGGTCATATCACAGTTCCTAACCAATACTGTTGGTTCAGTTCCACTCTCTTTACGGTTGTTATTTTAATAACTGTTTTATTTACAGTATTATTTCAAGACAGCAGGGCAGCCAGTAGATAACTTGACAGCATTCACTTTAACTTTCTGGTTATAGAAGGTTTCTAATAACTCTTCTAATGGGTCAATGCATTCCCCACTCACAACAACTAACAAAAAAGGACAGGAAAATCCCTCGAGGAATTTTCTACAGACTGTTCCATCAGGAAGGCATTAAGTGTGTATTTATCCCTTGCCTCCCCCTGTTCCTCTTGGAACAGGCAAGGCAGTCCAGATCTGGAAACTAGGATATCTTCAGGGATCTGCCAGAGGTCAGTCATTTCTTCTAGAAACCCAAAGTTTTTGTGCTGCTCATACTCCCTGGAGCTCTTTGTTAGTCCTGGCAGTATAGTTCCAGAATATAGCCAAGACACGGAGAMGACTTCATATGTGTATTTACTTTTGAGTAGATTCTCTGATTTTTGCTTGGAAAAGAATTGCAAAAGACATACCACACCTTGTGTCTTGAATATATTTCCCATCTGCTTTTACAAAAAGTGGACCTGGGCATGGACTGCGGACCATCCTGGGAAGAGAAGATGGCTCGTGAAGTCAGCTTTCTGACACGGTCTGATTCACATCACATTCACAGATTTTGAGGGGTATACGGACTAAACACATGGTACCTTTAACCAGTTCTCTAATATTTTAAAGAAGAGTAATGTAAATGATACTGTGTTTTTCTAATATATTCAATAGCATTAATTTGATTAGAAACTGTTCAGAATGTACTTGTGTCATTTATCATTGATTCTTTGTTAGTATCACTGTATATATTTGCAAGTGGTTGATCCAATAAGGCTTTGTTTTCCTATGCTTCACATTGATGGGAAGAAGCTTCTTGCAAGAAGGAACCTCTGGAGAGGAACAAATGCTCTAAGATGACTCTAAACTAGGACACATTAGGTCAGTCAAAATAATACAATAACTAGGCAGCATATTGGCTAGAAATGCTAAGAGGGATAAATATCTTGTCTTCCTTATTCTGTGTGCTTTGCTGAGGGGCATATAAGTAAGTAGCACTACTTTTGTTCCTTGGTCATGGTCATTGAGAGATTGCTCAAACCCCAAGAATGAATGGAAGAAGGGTCAGAGGAAAAGGGATATGACAATGTTCTGAGGAATTTGCTTCCTCTCCAAATAGAGCTCTCTTTGCTTCAGGCCTATGTGTCCTGTCTTCAAGTTCGTTTTCTTTTCTCACAGCAAAAGGCTGCCACAGACAACAGGTGATCATATAAAATGCAACAGAGAAGAGCAAAAAAAAAAAAGAAAAAAAGTTTGTGGATAAATAATTGATTGCTGGAGGAAGTACTGACAAGGAACAAGTATTTTCTCTGTAAATACATTATATGTTAAAAGGAAGGGGGCACTCCTCTGGAAGGGCAAGGACAAGAAAGAGTTCCCACCAGAGGGATGGGAAGAGCACTTAATATTTTGCCTGAGGGACAAGAAGTTCTCTCTCCATAGATGCCTATAGAAAAAGCTTATTTTCATTTGCTCTGTGACCCCAATCATGGTCCTGTCTGGCAGTTCTGGGACTGTCAGCTAGGAAATCACCATGGAGGCAGCACTCGATCTCTAGGCAGCCTGGAAGACAACCTCTTTTCTGCAGTTTGGAGGACACAGTGAACAACTGGACACTCCCCCTGCACCACCACAGTCACGATGGGGAGAACAACTGAAATTCATCCCCAAAAGGGGGCACAAACCTTTGAACTGTCCCCCTGGGGGAGGCAGGTCTGCCTAGGACATGCCTGGGACCACTGCAGCCCAAGTCCAAACTTCAGGGACAGGCAGCTCTGGTTCRGGACCAGCAGGCGGTAACTGAACTTTTTATTTTGATTTTGTAGCTTTTATAAAGGAAATCTTTGGGAGCAAATTTGCACAWCTGTGGGGACAAGGCAATCACAGATTGCTACTCTCTCCTAATCTCAATAATTTATCTGTGTGAAAATAAGCTATAATCTAAACTGCATTGTGTACTGTCATACAAATACTTTAATTTGGAAACAGAAAAATTCACAGTTCTCTTATAGCTTCGCTGAATTTTGTGAGAAAAAAAAAGTCAAGAAATAAATTTTCTGGGGCTTTTCTGTACAGAGATCCACTTTGTGGCTACCTCTCTGCTATAGAACATGAACATGCATTTAATTTCACCTGCTATGCTATGATAAACCCTCCATCCCACTTTTTTTTTTTCTATGGACATGAAAAGGAAAGGCACCTTACATACAAGATCCACCCCAAGAAATCTGAATGTGGCTCTTCTACTGGAGAAGGGCTCTGTCCCATGAGCAACATGTGTGTGCAGCCACAAAGCACAGCAAGAAACGATTCTGTTCTGCAATGTGGGCAGAGCACAGTGGGAGCTGGGAGCACTCCGGCATGCCTAACCCGGAGCAGTGGCATGAGCCAGTCAGGCGTGCTGGGCTCTCTCCTTCTCCTTGCTCTTGCAGGGGTCTATATTTTATTTGTTCTTTCTTGTTTTCTGTAGTGARCCACCAGCCTAAAAGTACTTATTTTTTTCTTGTTAGGTGAAACAAGAAATATTTAGGCTCTTCTCCAAGGTAGGKATTATTTACCTGAGTAAAAAGGAAAACCCTGGCTAGTTCAGGTTTGGATTTCCCAAAGAGAGACTACTTGTCAAAATTTATGATAATGATACCTTTAAAATTAAGGTGACAGTCAAGGGACATCCTCTTTTGTAGTAACTGTTTGCAATGTAAGATCTTTATCAGTCAGACAAATATCTTTGCCTTGTACCTGGTCCTCTTTAATCTTTTTGTTTGGAAATGGAAATTTAGTAGAGGGCAGAATTCCTCTTTTTTTTTTTTTTTTTTTTTTGGCTAACCTCTGAAGAATAGAAAGCGAAGACCAAGAAATTTCAGTGCTGAAACAAAATATTTAATTTTTTGTTTTTTTTTCCTGACCCAGCTTCAAAAGTTTTCAGTGCCTTCTAATTGCATTTCTCACTCACAGAATTTGCATGGTTGGCTATAATTATGCTGTATCTGCTAAAAGTATTAAAAATCAATAAAGTGCAATTGAAGTATAGACCATAAAAAAAGCTGTTTTGCTGTTCAGTCCTGAATGTAGCTTTGCCCTAGACTGCGAAGAGAATAGGAAAGCAGCTGAAATTTTTGCTTTGTATTCTGGTTAGAATAATGACCAGACGAGCTGTTTATATTTTACATGATTATTGGCTTYTCCATTCTTAGATTAATATTCAAAATCAATTTTCATAAGGTTGGGATGATACTGCTACTGAATGTGATAAAATATCTGTATTGGAAAAATGAATCCTCTGTCTTCTTTGGAACTCGTAGTTAAAGGTGCTGGTAGCAAGAGGGTCTTTGGCAAAGTGGAAACCTCAGCTGCAGATGGGAGGTTTATTGCCTTCCTTTGCATTTTATAGCATATTCTGTAAGTCAGCTGGGGAAAGCAACGGACATTTGCCAAAGCAGAACCCCATTTGTCTAATCACCAAGTATACCCACAAGCTCCACAAGAGAATATACCCATGAAGCTCTTTATATGACTGTTTGGAATGTAAAACAAAACAAAACAAAACAAAACAAACAAACAAACAAAAACGGGCATATTAGAGATTTTTGTAAGAGTCTGGGTATTTCTGCAAGTGTACTTTTTTTTGTTTTTGGCTTGAAATGGTGCACAACACACTTATACTGATAAGATCTTTGCGTTGCGATTCACATAAAAAGCTCAGTGTTATTGGGGAAATTGTGAAAAGCATATAGAGGTTCTTTAATTAAGATATCTAACCAAAATATAAACAAAATGAACTCAATTCACCCCAATGCACTCCAGACAATCTCACTGAATTTAATGGTGAGTAGGTTTACTGTATTCCATGGTAGAGAGCAGAGGGCAGATCCTGCTCTGCAGGGCAGGCGTCATCACAACGGAGCCCTGAATATCCTGAACTGAAGAGCTCCTCTCTAGGGGTGAAACAGTAGTTTGGTCTCTGTGCTAATTCACTCCTTGTCCTCTCTGCTGTGACTGCCAACAACCGTATCAATTAGTGGTACCAATTGTGATGGTGATTTCTGTGATGTGAACACCTGTCCTCTAGGAACTGGGCGAGGGCGACCAAACAGTTGTCAGATGGTAAGTGTAATGCTAATTGATCCAGTCCATAGATCTGTCTCTATATTATGCTTAGTGCCAGAAAGTTACACAGCCAGACATCTGGCAACTAGATGACCGTCTAACTCTCTATCAGTTTGACTTTGGCAGCCAACAAAGTTCATCTAGTTGTGTATGCTGTGGACAGTTTAAGAAAGTTAAAGTGTTGATTTGTGCCTGTTGAAAGCCTATCTCTGTCTCTTTCCTTATTAAAATTACAATGCTGAAGTGACTCTTCAGTTAGTGCCATTCTGTCTCAGGTGTGAACTAATGACCTAAGAGGGAAAGGTTGCTTATCTAGTTAATCCAGTTGTGCTGTATCTGCTAAAATACTGAAAAATCGATGAAGCAGTGATAAAGCATGGACTGTAAAAAAAGCTGCTTCATTGTTTTTTGCCTTGAGTATATTCACTGTTTTTCACAATTGTAAAGCAAATGGGGCAATGATGAAGCCTTCTTATTACAAAGAGAATATTAAATTAATATTTGTAGGCAGCTTACTAGCATTGCACTTGCGACAATGTTCACAAGTCCTATGCTTGGAAGTGGAGCATTTCTGATGTTGTGTCATCAGAATAGTAACATTTGCTTAGCGAATACAGTGCCATGTACTGAAGTGGAGTGAGATTTGTTAGTAAAAGGGAAAAATTAATAAGTGTTGCTGKCAGGTTGAGGGAGGTGATCCTCTTCCTCTACTTAGCTCTGGTGAAGCCGCACCTGGAGTATGGTGTGCAGTCCTGGGCTCTCCCGTGTAAGAGGGGCATGGAACTTATGGAAAAGTGTCCAGTGGCAGAGTGACGAGGATGAGTAAGAGACTTGAAGATCTGTTGTACAAGGAAAGGCTAAGTGAGCTGGGCCTGTTAACCTGGCGAAAAGAAGATTGAGAGAGGATCTCATCAATACGTGCAAACACCTGAGAGGAAGATGTAAAGAGGATGGAGCCAAACTCTTCTCGGTGGTGGACAGGACAAGAGATGCAAATTGAAACACAGGAAGTTTCATCTCCGTTTGAGGAAGAACTTCTTTACTGTGAGGGTGACAGAGCTGTAACAGGCTGCTCAGAGAGGTTGTGGAGGCCCTTTCCATAGAGATCTTAAAAACCCGCCTGGATGCGACCCTGTGCCATGTGCTCTAGATGTCCCTGCTTGAGCAGGGGGGTTGAACTAGATCATCTCTAAAGGCAACCTCAATCTGGATGTCTGGTGAAAGTGGATGTCTGGTGAAAACTAGATGTCTGGTGAAAGAAAAGAAAAGTTTTGGAAAAGGTCTTATTAGCCATGAACAATGGCAGAGTCAACAGAGTGAGCAGAAGACAGAAGCAGGCGGAAAATTTAGCAACTTCGTTTTAGCAACGTGTTTAATCTAATTACAATTATCTACCAGGAAAGCRTGTACAATGGCCCATGGGAAAAATGGAGAACTGAATTTGTGAACTGTCAGCACTGAGATAGATTTATAGACAGGCCACTCTGATGTCACACAGATGTATGTACACATGCACGGAGTGCTTAGAGTAGGTGAAGGCCTTGCTGCTCCTTTTTCCCCAATGAGCAGYCCTGCATCTCATCTTTGTCTTCATCTTCAGATGCGTTCTGACTAATTGTAGGAATTGAGCACAAGCTGATGCTTCCCAGAGACAAAAGTTGGAGCTGATTAACTGCTCCATGCCAAGCACCCAGTCTCATTTCTGCTTGGGTCCTGCAAGGGACAGCTGACTGACTGCTAATGAGTGACCTCTGTGTGGGGCTCTGAGTTTTGGTTCTTACCAGACTGAATTCAGACCATCAAAGCGAACATTTAACACACATAAAGTTGACAAGGAAATGAAGGAGTCATAAAAGATTCGGTCAAAATAGGAGAGGTGATGAGAAGGAGAAAATGTAGACCAGTGCATTTTCAGGCAATCTGCTGTTAGCATTTCGTCTCTACTTTCATTAACTTTATTGGTGTTTTAAGGGTAGAAGAAGTTTATTGCTTTGCCTGAATCAGTAATTTACAATTCAAGCCACAATCTATTGTTTCAGCGCACACCGAGTTGACAGTCCTGTCATTGGGATATCTTTTGGAGCCAAGGGATTTTCATTAAAGTTTAGCAATTCAATTTTCTTCTGAGATTCCCCAAAACTGCAGTGAGGCCAATGTCCTTTCCTCACCTAACCGCACAGAGTATCATATACTAGCAAGCCTGGCCTGCAGAAGGCACTCAATGCCAACTGCTGGAAATCACTTTTATTAGAAAGGGGATGATCCAAACCATGCTCTTTGTACTCACTGCAAAACACAGATAATTTGAGGGGAGAAGTGAGTAATCTTTAATGTACTCATCCAAATCAAATATTTGTCTCTGTGGTTTTGGATACTATCTCTCCTACACCATCTGCTGAATAAGAGCACAGCAAAGCTTGTGCTGAAGGAGATGAGTAGCCTAGGGAAGAGGGTTCCCACCGGGTTTGCAGGCTCACACTCCAGCAACATTTTTGCTGTGAGACTGGCAGAAGGCAGTAGTGGGGTCACCCTGTCCATCATGTCCAAACAAGAGCTTAGGGAGGAACACAATGGGAAAAGGCAGTTTTCTTTAAACAAGGTTTGAAGGAGAAAAGGCAAAACAGTTCTTAACACACAGCTCTGCTCTGATACAAGAAGTGGCAGGGATGACCACTCTGGGCTTAAAGATCAGAAGATAATTTGACTTCTGAAATCTCTCACAGAATAAAGAACTGACACTGTAATGGTTATCTTYGTTCATTATTTTCAATGTAGGCATAGTTTCATGAAAATAAGACTTATTCAGGCGTTCTGAAGATAAGTTGCTGCATTTACCACCAATATGTGAACAGGAAGCAAAATGACAGCATCATTTGCTTGCTTATTCCAGACTGATACAGGGAAATATTCTGCAATCACAGTCACTGAAACTATTCTCCCTGAAGCTCTGGTTTCGTCAATTTAAACTAAAARCAAAGTAGCATGACTGGGCTGGACCAGTCTTTACCTGGAATACTGCTAAGAAAGACCCCAAATGCTGCAAGATTCAGTAGGTAAACATTCCTCAGTTGTGAAGCATTCTGTTAAGTACATTTTTCTTATGACTCCTGGATGTGATTGCTACAATTCTGTCTTGCATCTGGAAAAAAAGGAAGATGTTAACTCTAAAACTCTTACTCYATATTCATCTTTTGTCTGCTGTAATCCCTCTCTTACAACTAAGTGAAGTTTTGATGCTTTGTTATCATGTCCTATCCTGCATATGGCATGTCYGTATGTATGCTTAAAATGTCAGCCACTGTTCCACATCAGAGACCGGGATTGTCACAGGCCACTGAAGATCTGTCAACTGACAGTAATTTTCAGTCATTTCATTAGCCATTTAGGCTCAGCTTCAGCCAATGCCTTGGATGTGGCAGGTTTTGTAATACTAAACTAAACTCTGGAACCATTTAGCTATAGATATTTTGGAAGTGTGTTTATCACCACAGAAATTTAAGATGCTGGACTCTTCCTCTGTGTGTTTGATCTATAAGGCACTGTTGTTGCGTTTTTCTTTAAAATCTGAAATTATTTTGCAGTAGAATTAGCACTGATATATTAAGCATTTGACATCATCAGAATTTCTTCATTCTTTTTTCCACTTATAAAAGCTCTACTGCAAAATATTTTCCTCTTCAGCTTGACTGAAGCATAAAGTCTGGTCAATATTTACAAATCAGGTTGCTTACTTTTGCTCAATTTATTTTTAGCAAGCTTTTGTATCCTTCCTGTCTTCTCACAGATCAAGTACTGTAGCCTCAGAAGTACTGATATTGTAAGTCATATTTTTGGTGAAATTAGTCATTTTGGAATACAATGACTATTGTCAGCTCTATCCTGCAAGAGCCACGGAGAAGTCAAACACTCAGTTTTCTTCTCCTGTGGGCACTAGAGTCAGTGTTTGAAATACAGTATCACAGAATCACAGAATGGTTAAGGTTGGAAGGGACCTCTAAAGATCATCTATTCCACCCACCCTGCTCCAGCAGGGACACACAGAGCACAGGGTGGTATCCAGGCAGGTTTGGAAGACCTCCAGAGAAGGAGACTCCACAGCCTCTGTGGGCAGCCTGTGCCAGGGCTCTGTCACCCTCACAGGAAAGAAGTTCCTCCTCACCTGGAGATGGAACTCCCTATGTTTCAACTTATACCCATTACCCCTTGTCCTATCACTGGCCACCACTGAGAAGAGCTTGGTCCCTTCCTCCCTACATTCCCCCTTCATATATATGTACAGGTTAATCAGATCCCCTCTCAGCCTTCTCTTCTCCAGAGAAAACAGACCCAACTCGCTCAGTCTCTCCTCATACGAGAGATGCTCCATTCTCTTAATCATCTTAGTTGCCCTCCGCTGGACCCTCTCTAGACGCTCCACATTCCTCTTATACTGGGGAGCCCAGAACTGCCCCCAGTACTCCAGGTGCGGCCTCACCAGAGCTGAGTAGAGGGGCAGAATCGCCTCCCTTGACCTGCTAGCAACACTGCTCCTGATGCAGGCCAGGATCCCATTGGCCTTCTTGGCCACGAGGGCACACTGCTGACTCATCGTTAACTTGTGCCAGTCAACCAGTCAAGGGCTGRTTGACTCACTTTCCCTGCCAGTCCCCAGGTGAGCACAGGTGCTAGAGTCTTGATGCACACAGGTGCTCTGGACAACTTCCCGCACCATCCCAACACAAGAATGGCTGTGCTGAGTCACACTAAGAGATTTTGTCTCTGGATAGGGAAGGAGCAAATGTTTTAGGAAAGTACATAACAATGGTGCAAAGACAAAGTAATACCCTCACATTCCAGAACCAACCTCTTTATCTCTTTAGCTCTCATTAACTCTCAGAAAATAAAGCAAACAGCTTAGTTTTCTTCTTGACTCAAAGCTGTTCTTGGTGCCCCTCATAACCCAGCAGGTCAGGCTCTTACTTAAGGCTCCCTGCAAAGGACTCCATCCTTTCTTCTGGGAAGGTGGTCAGGGCCTGTCACTGAGTGCTTCTGCATCCCAGACCCTAAAAGGTCTATTCATTTTGTGCCACTAAATTTCAACAACCAAGGTCATGCCTACATAAGGGATTAATAATTTTTTTTTTTTAATTTCCCAATGTTCCTACTTCTGGCTTTGTTCCACCAGCATTAGCAACATGAAGATCCCTGAGGTAAACCAGTTGCCAGCACAACTAATACCACATAATTTCATCCTACTCATAGCAGTTTAATCAATATAGCACTAAAAATTTTGGCAGCATTGAGGCTACAATCCTCGTATTACTTATATTGACAGAGGCAAACTTGTGGCAAGTAAGAAATACTTAGAGGATCTTCTCAACATAAACAAGGCCTGAGAGACAACACTAGTTCTTTGGAGAGAGCTAGAACTGTTTTATCAGGATCTACTCACATTGAACATGGAGTGCATTAACCAAGCTTTGGCAGGTAGGAGAGCAAGATCACAGATAACAGTATCATAGAAGGGCTGGAATTTGAGTGTTGTGCTGCCTTCATCCCTTAGTTTCCTTTAGCATTACAATGGATTTTTAAGTCAGGAAAAAAGGACATATATCCACAAAAAGTTTAAAAATGACTGTTATTATATCTATTAAAAAATAAGATATTGTATTAAGATGTTATTTGCACCAAGAAATAGCAAAAAAAAAAAAAAAAAAAAAAAAAGAAAAAAGAACAGAAATCAGTTTGGGGAAAAAAAAGTTTGAATTTCAAACAAAAGAAAGAGCTCAAGAAACAGTTGTTTTCTGTCTGTCTCAAACTTCACTAGTCCACAGAGCATGTGTGATGGGCAAGTGGGAAGACCATTCTATGTGCCAGCTATTCACAATACAACTCCAAAAGCAGTTTTTGTCTGAGAGCATCGATGTCCATTTTATTAGKATGAATAAAGGGAGTTCTTTCACATTTAGCTATATCCAGAAGGGCAATAGTCCATAAATCAATACATGGCATGGCTTTGCTTTTCCAGTCCATCAGTATAATTCTTTTGGCTGCCAGTACTACTCTCAGGAGTCATCTCTTTTCCCATTTATTCAAATTATGTAGCAAGTTGGTGAATTCCAATACCAACACTGCTGCAGCTTTGTCTAAATTGATTTCCAGGACTAACTCCATTTATCTAAGAACATTATTCCAGAAGCTGGCTGTTTGGCTGTTCTATAGAAGTTGCACATGAAGAAAGAAAGAAAGAAAGAAAGAAAGAAAGAAAGAAAGAA
>NW_020454760.1:7689465-7711710 GCF_003342845.1 Nothoprocta perdicaria
GAAAGAATACTTTGTCATCACTGAAACTACAACTTTAAGCATAGATGCAAATACATGAGTATTTGCAGATCTTGTAAACTGCTTTTCATGTTAGGCCCTGCTGTATTGGTCGACAGTTCTCCTGAGAGGTGGGAAACAAATTATTCCAATCTTACTCTTTTCTCTCTGGCTTTTGGAAACTGGAGTTTGTTGGGGTTTCTGATCCAAACTTGRAAGCTGAATACAAGCATCCGGCAGAACGAGAGTATGTGTTATGGTAGAAATACTACTACATCTCTAGGCAAGCAAATAATTATGTCACATCTGGTTGATCAGTTCTGGTGAGGACAGCAAGAGTGCCAACTGAACAGAAATAATTTGTGTAATAGATGGTCTGACCCACTTGCTGGTATATTTTATTAATATAGACATTCATAGATCTGTAAATGTATAAAACATAAAACATAGTAAATGCATCTGTATTAGAAAAATAAGGTTTATGACTGTGTGAGATTGTACTGACTTTCAGTCACTACAGTCATTAGTCGTTATAGGGATCTTTCAGCTTTTACTAGACCTATGAGCTGTTCTAAACTAGCTAAATGTAACCACTATGTTTCACTGTAGTGAGATTTCAGAAGCTAAATTCAGGAATAAGTCTCTTGGATTCATCATARCATATGAGAAACCAGGCAAATATTTTGAAGAAATATTAAAAATGAGGTTTAACTTTGCTTGCAAGTCTGAAACCAGTGAAGCTGTAAAAGCTCCATTACATAGCATATGATTCCAGTAGCTTATGCTTGGTTTGTCTGGTTTCCTGTACAGTAGGTGTTTGTCTAGTATTGTCACTGCAATTTTTATTACTTCTCAGGATGTGCGCAGATGTGCTTCATAAACATCCCAGGAGGGAAAGATTCTCTACTCGGTATCGTTGCTCCCCAGTGATGCCTGCCTTATAGAATAACTTTCTGGGCTACCTCCTCTGGGATCAGGTAACCATTTGAATTCTCTGGATTTTGGTGTTTTAACAAGGATTTAATTACAAAGGTAAGTGTATGCACCTGCTAAGGCAGTCCTAATTATTTGATAATGGAGCAATCCTTCTCAATACAACCAGGTTTTGTGGTGGTAAGCTACACTAATGAAGCACACTGAGAGAACAAATTCTCTCTGTGTTAAAAAGCTTATTTAAATTAAAGAAATCTGCAAAGACTGAGGGTTTTTTCTTTTATATATATATATATATATATATATATATCTCAGTTATGGACAGTTGTGGAGCTAGCATTCAGGAGGTACAGCCATTACTATGAGGACACTTGGTATTATTTTTGCCTTGTGTGACTTTGTTAAATAATATAGTGTATCACTCTTTAATGATCAGTTCTGACATTTTTACCTCATCTGTTGCTTTTGAAAGCTGGCTTATATATAGAACTACTCAGTTGAAACCAATCAGTGCTAGTAACATTTTAACGGCACTACTGTATTTCCTTCATCCAGTACATCTGCTAGAGGCTTGTGTGGTATGCACTGGGTCAGTATCACATTTTGGTTTTCAAAAATTCACACCTTATAGTTAGCCCTTTGCCAATTTACTATTGCAGAAGCCAGAAGCCAAACTACAATGTTACAACTTTATAATCTCAGGCTAATAAAAAAAGTGGGGGATCCATAAGCCAGATGGGTTCCAATGCCCCTGTCAGAAGCTATGTTGATCATATACCACTTGTGTTTTTTGTTTCTTAATAACCAAAAACATGTTAGCATTAAAAAAGCAAATGCACTTGACAGCATCAATTCCATTATGGTTCCCAGTCATCTGCTTTATTGGGTTTGAAGGAATTTAGCCAGAGCGCTCYATTTTCACTAGAATGTCATTACAAACTTTGCAGCTTGCTTAGGCAAATGGTAAGCAATTTTGAGTGAAAATATATTTTTTATCCTCTCTCATTTGGCAGGAGGTATTTCTTGTTTAATTTCCTTTTTTTTTTCTTCCTCTTTTTTCTCTTTTCTTTGTTCTTTTTTGAGCTGAAGAACATCACTTTTAGAACTTCACTGCTTTTCAGCAGTTAGATGAAAAATATTGACAAATTACAGATGATGAAACATGGCCAAATTCTGTTCCATTTGTTACTGAATGGTATTTGTGCTTGCGGAGTGAATGGAAAAAATCTGAAATTCTAACCCTGAGGCAGACGCCCAGATTATTGGAGCCCAAGCAGAAATTTCAGTATTTGATCCATAAATATCAGGAGCTAAAAATCAACTAATGTTACTGGTTAGAAACTTTTCTCAAAATTCATAGACTAAACCTTGTCTGTCTCTTGCTTTTTCTTAGACAATGTCTACACAGTAAGCRCTTAATCTGCCCTTTTTTTGCCCATCTTAAAACAAGAAATTTGTAAAATCCCACCACCCCACCCCCTGCTACAGAGAAGTAGGGAAGAAAAGGAACTTGTCTTCCTATGCAATCCAAGTGAATCTTTTCAGCCAATTCCTCAGTGTCCTAGAGATCGCTGTTATTAATGTGGCTGGGGGTGCATGCTGCTGATAATTACTGTTAGCTGGAATAATTAATAAGAATAATTGCTTAGTATGGTAAGAGAAGGGGAAGCTCTGGGAAGGGGAAGGAATAGGCTGGAAGAGTGATAGACTCCCTGAGCACATTTTTATAGACAGGAAGTTCAGCAGAAAGCATCCTGAGAATAGAGGAATTGTCTGGATGCCAAGGACAAAAGTTAAGACATGTAAGGCTTAGATGAGATGGGCTTAGCTTGAAATGCTACATTAAATCCTGTCATGGGTGTGTGAGAGAAATGACAGGCTGTAGTTTTTAAGAGGTACAATGTATTAGGGATTGTGGAGTGGTCTAAAACTAGCAGAATAGGTTTTATTTCTGGTGCAGGACCAGTTGAGACAGCAAAAAGTCAGGCAGAATAAAGAGAAGTGGTGCCTATGAGAGGGTTTCTGTGTAGTTTATCCCAGCTAGAGAGAGGACAAACTAGTCATTAGAAAGAAAATATAGGTGCCAGGGGTATGTAGAATGACCGTGATTTTGGTAGAGCAGACRAAATTTCCTGAGCATTTTGCAAGTAGGGAATGACACAAACAGCTCTCAGTCCTGCTGTGGAGCAACCTCTGCAAACAGGGCTGGCCCAGCAAGGGRATGGGAAGTTGCCCCGTGGTGTAACTCATGCACTGCGACCGCTGTGGGCATGGGCGAGCATGGACTGTGCAAAACCACCTATTTGCTAACACCTGCTGGGTCATCTCCTGCCCCAATCCAGGCAGAAACACTTGCATGTAGCTGCTGTCCACGCAGCTCCAGCACCTGAGATTCAAGGGCGCTTGTCATGAGCTCAATGCCTGCCATGAAGGTGGGCTTGGTACGTGTATCAAGAGTGATGGTGGGGAGGCCCCGGGCTGACAACATATTCCAGCACAGTTGCAACCAGACCATAAGAAAAGGCTCATCCCAGGTGTCACAGCACAGGCAGTGGCCAACAGCTACCGCTGAGCAGGGAACACAGACACCTGTAAATGTGCAGCAAGGGATACCAACCTCTTTCCTCACACATGCCATCTACAGCCCAGCATCTTCCCGAGGCACAAGAAGTCTGTGTATTTGAYAACCTGCAAAGGATAAATCTGCAAGTTAAAAATCCAGCCCTCCTTCTTTTTTGTATCTTTTTTTATACTCCTTGTACACATGAGATTTCACAGCTCTTCTCTGCTTTGTGTGAAGATGTATTCTACTTTCACCTGTGCTGAAGAAAACCTGAGCTCTCCCTCTCATCCCTGAACTTTCTTGGGGAATGTGTCCTTGCCTGTCCAAATATCCTGCATATAAATATCCCCCTCTCCACACCATTCCCCCTTCCTGCAACATACTCGAAAGGATATACCCATGGAAATCAAAATAGGCAGGGAAAGAAGAAATGGAAGGTCCTATGAAGCAGCACGAGTTGTCCAGCAATGAGTGATGATAATGCCATAAGTGCAAGTGTGCTGAGAGAGACTTTTAGTTTGGTGTTAGTCATAGGGTTATAACCATTTGCTAGGGACATTTAATTCTGTCACCGGAGATAAGAAAAGCATGTACTGACAAGGTGTGGCTGTGTATGATTTCACCTTCCTAATATAAATCTTTTAGAGGAGAGCAATTGAAACTGAAAAAGATAGATATAGTTAATTACTTCTGTCTGGCACTAGGCAAAATCCCATTACAAAGGCTTCAGTCTGGATCTTGTCTTCCCCCATGGTGCATACAATATAAATTAATTAGGGTCATATGACAAGCAGAGATGCAAGCCAACCAGAGCAGAAGAGTGACATGCTGTCTTTCCCAAAATAATACTGAAATTGCTGTTGTTACTGTGAGCCCCGTCCTGTTCTCATTCCTGCTTTACTGTCTTCTTGAGTCTGAGCTCAGGAGGAATGCTTTTAAAAGGATATTACCCAAGTTTGTGCAATTCTTTACCCATTCCTAGGAGCCAACCTCCAGAAGAAGATTGAAGTCGTCAACAGAGCTTTCCCTTCAATCATGTTTAGCATAATACAAATACATCAGGGTCTTGGTCTCCAGTGCAGGTTCTTGRCTGCTAGCTCAGTTCAAATAAGAATCTTATGACAGCTGCAAGTTAAGGAATTCCTCTTTTAGCTTAAATGGACAAGTTTTCTGTGTACAATTTCTCGCAAATTCAGAAGCCTCTAAATGGGAATGAACATGGCTGATGTAAACCAGCATCTTTGTAAAGAACTTTCAAGATACATATTTCTGAGRAGCATGAATTGTCCAAGGAAACTTGCAATATTTTCTTTCAGAGATATCACACTTTGGGGCAGGTCTCAGAGAAGGCAATACTCTGAAGATTAATGGCATTGCAAGACTAGATTGAGCTGCCAGCYAGATTGGTATCACTAAACTATCATGAGTAGAGCCAGATTGTTTAGCTGATACAGGAATCTACAATGTTCAGTTTTACAGTAGAGTTTAATATTTTAAGATTGTGTTTAGCAGAGATGCCTCTCGCAGGTACTACTTAAACTAACTTCTGAGAACCTAAAACTTTACTTTCTCTGACCAGGATCACATGGCCTAGGAAAAGGGACTTAGCCATATTTCCCATTTTGTCCCCATAACCTCATGAGTTTGAAAGCAGGTTGGCTTCTTTGAAGGCAGAAGTCCTTCTTTAAGCAGGTATTAACTGGGGCAGCAAATAACTTGCTGAATGCCTACATAACTTTCACAGCTGAAGGCTGGGTCACTTTCCCACCTCAAAGAGTGCGGGCAGCTAAAAGAGGCAAATTAAATATATAAATAAGACCAAACTCTGATCCTGTAAGGTGCTTCCATGCTGGACTGAACATGCCAGAGTTTTTCCAAAATTGCTGGGAGAAGATRGTGCAAGAAGCTGCATATCTGAGTGGAATTTTTTTGTATCCTCTTTCCCGTTTCGTTTAATGGAGTTCTTATTCTCCTTGGCCTGCATCTGTGTAATTTAAATTGCAGGCTCCTCAAGATYGTAAGACATCACGCATGCGCTGTGTTAAAATCAGTTACTGCAAACACAGAGATTCTACTGAAGCCTTTTGGAAAATTGGGTGCTGTAGGAGCTTCCTCGCTCTGCACCTTGTCACATCAAGCACAGCAGCAATATCAGCCTCCCCAAAACTGTGCAGCCTGTTGGCGAAGGAAGTCCTGGGGGACTACACKCTGCAGGGCCAGCCAAACAAAGCACTTAATCATGTGCTTAATTTTAAGCACCTGACTAGCTCCATTGAGTTCAATGCAGCCACTCACGTGTCTGAAGTTAAGCACATGCTTAAGAGATTTGTTGGATTAGGGCCCAAAAGATTAGAGCTCCATAAAAGTAGCTGTGATCTTTAAAATGACAAAATGGCTTTCTCAATGGTAAAGCAAAAAATATCAACAGCTCTAGAGAAAATCTCATGTATTTCATTTGTATGTTATATATCAAGAGGTAAGGAAAAAAAAAATAAAATTTTTGAAGGAGCCACAGTAAAAAGAGAGAAAGGAAAGCAGATAGGAAGAGATTTTTTCTCATCACCTGTAACAGTGTGGAAATCAGTCAGGGAGAAAGTTAGAATACAATGGCACAGGAAATGAAAACGAAGAAGCTAGTGAAGGCTTTCCTTCACCCCCACCTCCCCCAGCCTTTTAAATGAGGCATTGACTGACTTCTTCAAACCGAAGCTTGAAAAGGGACACAAAGTTAACTGCAGGTCATCCTGTGCCAGGGTCACTAAGGCCAGTGGAGGAAATTACCTAAGGAAACTAAAATCTAGGACATATCCAGGACCAGGAGGAAATGATGCTAGATGTTAGAAGACATCTGGAAGGAAATCTTTGATTTATTGTCATAATGTGAGCGAGTTCTTAGAAAACAAGCAACCACAGCATAAAAATTGGGGGGGGGGGAGAAACTAAGCCCTTAAACTACCACCCTGCAGCCTTGTGTCAGTCGCCTCCAGTCCGAGACCCAACATGGAGCTTTTTCCCTTTTGCTGCTAAAGCGAGGCTGAAGGCGGAAAAAAGACAGTGAAAGGAGCAGGAAAGGCTTCCTCGCTATCCAGCTAAACTTCCCAACAGGTTGTGGTGCGTGGTGAAGGGGCTTGGTTYCTGTGGCATTTCGGACAGCCCGTGATGAAGTGCCGCATGCCAGTCTGCTACCGAAGCTAAAAGCAGCAGGAGCTCAGAATAGAAGAGGGGAGAAGATAAAAACCCAGCCAAGGAACAATACCTCGCTGCAGAGGAGTGCTGAGTGGGGCCCCACAGGGACCACTGCGTGGACCTTTAAGGATTTCATGTTCGCATGATTAACTAAGATGAAGAGGCCAGCTGCAAACTTTAATTTCCTGATGACACAAAGGGCCATGAACAATATATATATAGGGTTTGAATTTGTAATGGCAGTAGGCTAATACATAGCGAAAGCCATTCAACATGGACCAAAAAAAAAAAAAAAAAAAAAAAAAAAAAANAAAAAAAAAAAAAAAAAAAAAAAAAAAAAATCTGGTCATGTTTATTGGTGCTTCATAACCAAACAGGGTATTTTTTTCCCTTTTAATTTTACTTATGGACAGGGCAATAGGGCAAGAAACAATAAAAACTAAGAAGAGGATGCAATTGCCAGTAAATCTTTTCGTTATTATCAATCTCCAGGAACAATTAAAAATCATTTAGTATTTCTCAAAACTGATCTGGAAAAGACATTCATATTTGTTTTTCACCCACTTTGACGTTGGATGAATGGTTCGATCTAGCGGCTTTACACAAAGCACATACCTAAAATGTAGCAGGGACAGATGCTGACTTCTACTATGAATCCTTAGCCCTACTCTGGTGGTTCAAAGATGCTGTAATGGTGGGTTAGACATCTCTTTGGAGCTGCAGTCTCCAGAGAGCACAGTAGGTCCTATGTCACTTAACCCAATAAATCAGAACTGGCATACAGGAATAGAAAACATTGTTCCTCTATGAAAAAACAGGTCTCAAAGTACCCATATAATACACCATCAATGTCAAACACTATTTCACTTCTAGATCCTCCTCTAAATTCAGTTAGCATTCATACTGCAAGGTTTGTTATAGTAACCTCATATGCAAAGTCCAAGGTTAGAGAGTCTGTTAAGAAAACTGGCTGTGGTTTATTGGTAAAGGCTACATCTCTTGTGTATTTTCTGCAGTTCACTACATGAACTTCTTTAAAGTCCCAAGGAAAAATCAAACTCTCTTTTTTTTTTTTTTTTTAAATAACTAGCCTAAGTCAATTTAATATTATGTAGGAGGTGATAAGAAACAATTAACCTATTTTTAGAAAACATAGGAACTTATAGGAGTAACATAACTCATGAAGCAGTAATTTAAAACAGTCCTTCTAATGCACTTCACCTACCCAGAGATAAGCATCGTGTAGTCTTTCAAGCTATACAAGGGTCTTGCTTGATGCATATGGGTCAAAGAGCCAGACTAAAAGCATCTCACAAAAATTCAAACCACAGATATAAATATTCCTACTAGAGTTACTAACACACAAATAGCAAACTTCTGTCTGGAAATCTTACAGGAAAAACATTCTTGCAGATGTATGTTGATTTCAATTAATTTTAATTGGAGGAAATAACTGCAAATTTCCAATCGACTTTTTTAGGATGTTACATCTCAATTTTCTTTGTCAAGGCATATTTTTTCTCTATTTGAAAATTTTCTCCAACAAAATTCCCCAAATTAAAATGACCTTTCTCAGTTAAGTCAAATTCTGAAATGTAATTTTCCAAGAAAATCTAGCTCTTTTGCTCTTTCATTTTCTTTGTGCTTCCGAACACAAACAGAGTACAGTTGCCCATTTCTCCCATTAAATGAGAAGTTCCCAGAGGCCCAGCAGCGAGCGCGGGCTTTCAGCTCTCATTGGCTTTGCTCTCAGGCCATCCCAGAGCTCCTGAAGACTGTGCATAGGTTCCCTGTATTAATACAGCCTGCTTTCCTCTGCAAACAAGGTTCTTTAGACATTRAAGTATCCAAACAAGATGGAAAAGTAGTAGTTATTAAACCAGCAACAATCTACAAGAGAGTGGTTACCTGACAAATATTTCTTGAACAGTCCTTGAAAACATTCATCAGGTACTTTCTGGAATTAGGCAAYGGGTGGGTGCGCTACCTGTGAGAGCACCTCATCGTATTCTGGAGGCCAGTGCAGCATTATAATTGCCACTTAAATCACACTTAACCAAGTGCTGGGATTTGGGGCAGCAGTCTTAGACTCTTAACCTGTACTCCTGACCAAACTGTGAGATGAAAAACAAGAGCGCTCGGATATTTCCCTGGAAAGTATTAAGGAAAAATTAAAGGTACTGAGGAGAAAAATGTTATTTTTCTATCACAGGTTAATAATTGGCTGAAGATGTTTACCTGAGTTGTTTGTAATGATAGCCTCTGGCACATCAATACAAGTGGAATACATGCTGTCTTGAAAGAAATACTGAAGAAAAACCTTTTATAGCTCCCTTCCAACCCCCAAAAAGAGAGGCCTGACAGCAAGAGGCTGTTAAAGGAGAAGTGCATTCCTTGAGACATTCACATTCGAGTGGATCAACCTTAGTACCCCAAGCTTGGTGCCAAGGAACTCCATGCCCATGTTATTTACATTCACATTAAAAGTGTCAGCTACCCAGATACCCAGGAGTGGCTAAGCAGAGGAGGAAGAGCGTACACCCATATACATTTTATTTCCCCTGGGCCCCTGTGTAGGCTTTGCCACTGCCTTTTCCCTTTGTTTGGAGGGGTATTTCCTAGCACTCGGCATTCTGCCAAGGCTCTTTGGTGGGATGTGCAGAAGAAAACAGCCCATCAGGACCTAAGTTCCTATCACTATCAATACCCTATATATAATGGTAGTGACGGCAAGACTCCTAGAGTAGCAGATGCTCCATATGTATACATAAAATTGCATCAAAGAAACTGTGCTGCTCTAGTCCTTCCTCACATCCATGGAGATTGAACTAATTGACGGGAATGAAAATAGCTGAACTGCGAACGCGAGCCAAGGAAGTGTTGGGGGTCCAAGAAAAACTGCTCTTGGCTTATGTCACTAAACAGCTTAAGTTTCAATTTCGAAAATTACTTCAGTTTTACTTAAATCATTCTGTGTGCCAAGAAGCCAATTTGGGGAACTGATGAATGACAATGTTGCCCCATCTGCACTGAATGCAATATCCATTTTATATGACCTGTAGCAAAAAGGAAGGAAAGCATTATATTCCCAGCTTCTCCCTGGCACTCTCTAGATGACTAAATGGGGATAGGGCAGAGAATTAATAAAAGACTAGTTTGCTCACATGGGAAAGGAACAAAGGAAGCTACTGCCTCCTGCACTGGAGCTGTGCTGAGTGCATCACTGTACAGCTGCTTTTATCTGTATGCTTTGGGATTAGTGTGGCTGCATGAAACCAGTTTGATACTTTTATTCTCTACAAACCTTATATAACATTAAAAGCACAGCAGATGAAGTATGAGAAGGCTACTAGTGACTGCTTGAAAGACCTAATTGAACCTAAGTGCATGCAAGCAGGACTGGCAATCCAGCGGCAGGTGATCAATACACATTTGTGCCAAAGCTCCAAGAGCTCAGGCTTTGCTTGCTTAAATCAGATATGCCAGATTCTGGGTTGCCCCTTCCCATCTACCAAGACAGAGCACAAACGAAGTATTCCAGTCCCAGTGATGAAGACCAGAATGTAAATATCCAGCTGACAGAGTGAATCACTTTTACTCTACCTATGGGTTACCATGCTGGCTGGTACTATCAGTCTTCCACTCAATGTTCTGGCATTTTTTTTCTTTCTGGTTTTCTTTTCTTTCTTCCCAAAGATATAAAAAATTGAATATCAAGTCACCATCTGGGAGTGTAGACAAAGACTTAGACATCAGTCCTTTTCATCTTGATCTCTGCGTGTGACCTTGGTGCTGGTGTACACCGAAGCTTTTCTTCTGACATACAAGTGCGTGCCATTTTCTTCCTCATATTTTCTTTTTTTTTTTTTTTTTTTGACATACAAGTGCGTGCCATTTTCTTCCTCATATTTTCTTTTTTTTTTCATTTTTTTCCATTAAAGAATAAGAGTGCCAGCATTTTCTCACACATCAGGATGATTGGTGCTTTGAGATGCTTTGCAAATATTTTGGGTTATACCCTTGACATGAAGATTTTAGTAGCAAAAACTGTAAAGCTTGTATACTGAGATTTACAACACAATAAATCTACTCAAGGTCAAGGAAGACAAGCACCAGTTTTGGACCAGGGACTATTGAGATGTATTCTTATTATAACTTTATTTGAGTGCAATAAGCAATGAGTAGAGAACTGCTCACTATGAAAAAGCGAACCCCACGTGTAAATCAGATGACCGCATTAAAAAGATTAAAATGTCAATGGCTGCTGAAGTCCGAAAAAGGAGTCTGCAGAGACCTATAAAATTATAACTAAGAGAGGAAGGCAGCCCTTAAACTTTTAACCAGATATTCTAGTGTATGAATGACCACATTAGTTAATTTCCTTCATGACAATCTAATTTTGTATTGATTATTTGCTTTTATTAGTTGGCTCTCCTAAGAGATTAATAAAGTACCTAGAAAGGTACTTCCCTGTTTAGAATACTCTTTTTGAGAACCAAAGCTTTGATACTAATAAAGCAGGAGGTCATACTGGTTTTCAGAACATTGCACTGACTAGCCTGGAGAGCACAGAGGGAATTATATCCAAGGGGTAGCCTTACATAGCTAAATCTCAAGGTTCTTACTTAAGCAACTGGGAGTTTTATGAGGAAGGATTGAGAAAAGACTTCAAGAATTGGCCTCTGGTGAAGAACCTTATACAACAAGAGCATTGTGCTACATGCACTGCCAAAGGCCCGCAGAGAGCTGTCTGAAACAGCAATAGACACTAGGATTTACAGCAAGAAGCAGCAATTGCAATATCTAGCACTAAACATTTAATCTATGGTTACAGTTTTTACTTCAGATCAGAGCTGAAGTCAGCAGAATTAAATCTTCAAGTGTATTTCAGCAGCTCTAAATCCTTCTGATACTGTTAACAGTGGCAGCCTTCCAAAATGCATTCTGTTAATAAGACAGTAAAGTATAAAACCAAGTTATCTTCTTCAAGGAGGAAAAAAGTAGAAAGTAAGAAGAAAGAGTCTTGTAAAACTGCATTTGTAGCGTCCTGGCCTTTTTGTAGCTGAATTTCTTTCCAAATTATTTTTTTAACCTACTGTCCTTGATGAATAAGAGAAAATTCTCATAGGAGAAAAATTCTTCCCTCTAAGCTTCAATTTTTCCTCTTATTTTTACAGGTTAGAAGAGGTTAAGAATTCACCAATCAGCTGGTAACATGCAGTACCAATTCTCCCTAGGCTAGCAAAAGAGATTCAGCAGCTGTTACCTTCACTTTTGCACTTAACATAACTTTTTGTTCACCTGCAGCTAAAGAAGATTTATGCAGAGCACACTGGGAGGTTGTTCAACTCCCCAAGGCAACTCCATTAGCTTTCCCAAGAGCTGCATTAAACGTGTATTAAACCACACACACGCACACACACACACACACACACACACAAAATACATTCAGCTAATGCACTGGGTCCAGTTTTAAACCTACAAAAGAAAGGAGACACACACACTAAAAGCCGAGATACCATCCTTAAGTCCCCCTTTTGTGTCTCACCGTTACTACATATATGGCAAATGTGAGCACCTACTGCTCTGAGGTCCCTGTGGGCACAACTAACTGTTAGGTATTACACTTCACTCTACTCTTTCCATCTTTGCTTATATGGGTTTCACTCAAACCCTTATTTGTTTCACCAGTGTGGATCACCAAGGATATTTCAATCACARGACCTGAGGGCTGGGCTTAAAGGACATATTGAAATAAAAAAGAAAGGGATAACACCTCTAATTCATATGAACCATTAAAGCATCCATATGGCATTGAATGAAAGGCGTTCCAGTACTTTGAGAACTATGCACCTCAGTCTTTGAAAGCTGTTTTACAGCCTCAATAGCAAATGATCTTAAAAAAAAAAAAAAAAAAAAAAAAAGACCTGTGGAAATCACCCCCATTGGCATTTTCTAGAGGCCTTCTCCCTCTACACGGCTCAGGTAGACAGAATGCCACTGGGAACACATGCAGAGAAGGAACAGCTGCGACACTGGCCCTCGTCCACCAGCACAGCAGTTCTGCTTTGCCAGGTGATGGAGAAGTCCTTGAAAAAGTCAGGTGGAATTTAATAGCAAACACTAATCTCATCACTGCCTTTTAAGCCTAGTGTGTAGAAATCCTTACTATGTTCTGTGGGATGATTTTAAAGTTTGCCAGAATGCACATCCCACTGAATTTATTATGTTCTGTAGAGCTGAGGAATAATTCCTTGTGCAGTTCTGAAGGATCCTTCTCTGTCCAGATGAGGAAAAGTTCCCACATAGAAGCATCATTGAATTCACTGAGTTGAGGTCATGGTCATGATTCAAGCTTACAATGCATGGATATGCCACAGTATATGGATGGATATCCCACATATCCCATCTTGGGYTATGCTCATGCAATTCTGGCAAAGGAGTGTAAATAGGGATTTCTCTGAATTCTGACTCTCCCTTTGAACAGCCAAGAAGAGCAATGAAAACATGTATTTTATGACAAAACAGGTTCTAAATGCATTTCCTTAAAGTTGTAAAACTTTTGTAAGAATGAAAAAAAAAAGCAGTAAAAGGTAGAATAAGATAGCTTGTACAACCTTATTTTTCTAGCATGGGTGGCTGCATAAACATGAGATAGCCCTAAATTACATGGCCTGGCAAAATGTGTCTTTCTCCTTCCTTTGATAATACCCTCCTGCAAAACATTAGGTCTTCTCCCTATAGTATGGGGATGCTATATTCAAAGTGAAAGACAATGGAAGCTCCTGTCAATTGGAAGTTGTATTTTAATTTAATATATTGCAGAAAATGACTACTTCAATCTSGATTAACTTTGCCCCTAATATTTCGTTTGAAGCAAGCAGCTACCATGGAAAATTTTAATCTACAATGTTAAAATTTGACAGATTTGTAAAGAACTCAATATGGAGATTTATCAAGTAAAGAGTTAACCATCTACCAGCCTTATAATTTTAATAGTTTTTGATAGAAATTCATTGACTGCAGAGAAATCATCAGAATCATTATAACATCTTGTAGATCTTCATGCCAAGCTTTTGATGGAAAGATGTTACTAYGATGGTGAGATTCGGATCATACAACAAAGCTTATTTATTTAGATTTTAACTAAGCCATGTCACCTAGATTAGAGAATGGAGCCATGGCCTTGGCCTAGGGCAGTGAAATCTACTTCTTGCAGCACTGCCAATCAACTAGAGCACTGGGAGACATAGGACATGAAATGGGTAGAAGATGATGTGCATTCAGCCTAAAGTTCCCGACAGCTCTAGTCTGGGTTCAGGTCAAGTGTGTCAGAATTAGGAAGCCACAGAGAACATGTGGAAAACACCTCTCTTTGATGTGTGTTCTGGATCTAACAAATCTGCTCACTCATTTGTTTGACCAAGCAACTGGACTTCCTGGCTTATGCCTGGTTTTCAGTGTGGAAGAACATACTCTAGTGTTTATTTTGCTTGGTCAGTTTGAGAGTGACCTGTGAAGTTAACAAAAAATTCTGCAAACATTTTGTGTGACCGTTCTCAATTTGACATTCTATGAAAGCTTGTCAGAATTGAGTTTTCAATATATTGCTCTGCTAAGGAAGCAAAATAAGATAACAGGAGAGGATGTGGAACAGCTGGATAATTCTCTGTGCATGATCCCGTTTCTGTTCAAATAGTAAAAGATCAGTCCTGTAGAGCAACATGCATATCAAAAATAATTAAAACTGGGCTTAGGAAGGGAGAGGAGGGGAAGACAGCAGGGGAGATCTGGATTTGTTTTTCAAAATGTGCATTATAGAGCACAGACTTTAGATCTGTTATCACAGAGGCACAAGGAGCAGATTTCAACAAGAAGCTCTCGTTAACAGTTAGCAGGAGTCACTTCAGTTTTTCTCTTGGAATCTTTTTGTGTTTCAGCATTCCAGGCCTGAGCTTAATTTCTGAATAGCAGCCCTGAAGACCCTTAAAGAGAACTAGGTTTGTGGGCATGGATATAATTTCTACAGCTGTGCAAACAGTAAAACAAAGATAGTATCTCTTCAGCTGCAGCCCTGGTGATTGCTGAATGATAACAAGGCAGACGATTTACAGTTGATTCAAGGTGCTTTTCCACTCTGGAATTCTTTCTGACTTGTCAAAGAGATGACAAACAAGTCCCTCACTCCTGGTGTGTCATGCACGATTTCGAGGAGCATAAATATCCATTTGCATTCCTCCTTTCAGCAGTTTACACTGTGACATATTTCTGCTCACTTTAGCCACGTTTGAGGCATACCATTCATTGCACCTTTCTTCGGCCTATAGACATGGTCCAGTTCTCTCACAAGGGAAATTCTGGAAAGTTGTTCCATATTCGAATGGACTTCAATTAAATATGAGCTTTTCTAATGAATTAAAGAAAAGCAAAATGATGCTCCAAACCCAAAACAGAGTCATCCCTCTGTTTTCTTTTTCCAAACGGGTTTGGCTCTTTTGCAAAGAAGTCTGTGTCTTTTCTCTTTTTGACAGTAGTGCAACTTTCTGGGCTTACCAGAGTTGCTCCTCAATGCTGTATCAACATTTTCACTGTTCTGCACGTTGCCATTTACCATACTAAGAGAATCTCTGGGCATTTGCTGGAGTTGGCAATGGGAAAAACAAAGGTTTTGACCGTTTCATGAGGTAGTTGAATTTTGGCCCATAGGCAAGCCTGATGATTTAGGACTGTTGAACAGACACATTATCTAGATATTTCTACTTCAGTTATAAGCAAGCAGTTAACAGTGCTGACATTTACACATCTGTAATAGCTGGAATCTACATTTTAACAGCTAGAAGGAGATACTGTCTTAGAGAGTCATAAAATAAAGCCAGACTTACTTCCAAGGTTTTTTACTCTACATATTGCTTCCGTCTGTTTGTACAGATGACAGTATGCAAGATCAGTGTAAAACTTTGGTGGAGAAGCCTGTTGTTTTAAACTGTGTTTCAAATGCTCCGGCTGTGATAATGCCTGCAGTGGTCACAGTCTTTAGTAACAGGGCAGGGCCATGAATTTAATTTTTAAGATGCTAGTATGTAGACAAAGAAATGGGTGGGAGGTGGTGGATCTTCAGGGCTGCAGAGAYAGGGGACAAACACAGAACTACAGAACTTTTTAACCCTTTATGTTATGCAGACGCTTATCTAAAAAGCAACCAGCTGAAAGTTTGTCTTATACAATGCTATCGATCTTTTCTTACACTGTGCTATAGCTTTCTAATTAAAGATTGAGCCAATAACTTACAATTAGGCAAACTCAAGTTTCTAACTAAGTTTGATTTTTCTCTGAAGAGTTATAAATAGAGATATTGAAAAGAAATCCCTATTATCGGAATGTAAATATCTTAATTCTAATCAGCATTAGGAGGGTTTTTGATAGTTTGTAAATTAAGAACAAAATATAGAAGCTAAATGTTTTGAAATAAAAACAACCTATTGAAAGTGCTCACTTCTATTAATCATGAATCACTTCTATTAATATAATGGGCTGAATTGAGATGCTATATTTATTTCACTCCAGAGGAAAGATCTCCATAACTCAACTGCATCTTTGCTACTCATGAATTATCAAGCCTTGCTTTGCTTGTGGGATAAATATATCTCAGTTATGTATGCTCTCTTTTCCTCTCAGTATATCCATATATTTTTTGATGTCAATTTTTATTTATATGCATATATCTGCTATACTCACAGTGGAGACTGTTACTTTTCGATAAGTAGAAGCAAATCAATTTAGTCTGTAAACCTTATTTATTTTCCTACTGCAGCATACAGCAGTATCATCATAGGAGATACCTTCTATGTCTATGAAAGCATGCCACACGGTAAAGATGTTGGGGGGCCAGCATTTGATCAAGTTGACAAGGAGTGTCAAGTTCCTGCTGTTACGTGAAATATCAGCATGATGACATGTATTTGATGTCATTTCAATGTAGATTCTGACATAGGCCAATTTATGGTCCAATTTATGTCTTAACTCTCATACCAAGGCCAAGCAAGCTATAAAATGTAATAAGAATTTCTTCAATCAATGTCCAGAGGAAAAACAAATCACTCAGTAACTGACACAATACTGCATCAACACTCTGGAGAAGTTCTCACAAGTGTGTGACATGCCCCTAAGCTACAGTGAACATGTGGAGTAAAAGGCATAGCACGACAACATCACATCCCTGAAACAGGAGCTCCTAAACTTTACAGTCGTTGCCAGGTCAATCTTTTATCCTTGCAGATCTTCAATTTGTTAGGAAGAAAATTCTCCTCTAGCCTCCTCTTCTCCCTTTCTTTCATTCTTTCCTCACCACTTTTATTGTGTTTTGCATCCTGTACCTATCTAGCAAGTCTCAGCAGATAATACCTAAACAACATTGTGATGATCAGACACTGATCACATTTTCTTTGTATGGACAGAAAATTTATTAAAGGCTTCTCTCTTTTCATTTCATATGCCCTCAAATCAGCCAGAAACTCTTACCCTTGCTCCTCAGCTCTTCATAGTCACGACATTAATCCTACCTCAGCTAGCAGTTAGAAGAACAGTCAGTAGCAAATAGTCATATACAGCACATATTTTTTAATTGGATATGGGATATGGGTTGATGTGTTTTTTCAGAAGCTGAGTTACTGCTGCTATATTAAGGAACAAATGGGCTTGCCCTGTGGACAGCATAAAACAGGTATGAGAAAATATGTGTATGGTCTACACTGTATACCTTCATTCCAAAAGTCCTCCGATTTTGTACATTTAGAGCTGGGAATGCAAGTACTTTATTTTTCAGTATTGAAGCAGAACAACTAACTGGGGACTTTATTTGTGAAGGTCTTCATCCTGGTAATTTCAGGTAAATTACTGTGCAGATAGGACTGACAGTTTAGGTGGTTAGGAAAGTGATAGCAAGGTGAAGGTACAGTAGTCTGARTTGTCATCTGAACATTTTTCAGCACAGAGCAAAACGAGCAAGAAGATGCCCTTCTGAAGTTTGCCCAGATACCCCAGGGGTGTATCTACAGTACAGTTACACAAAAGGTCAGTGTACTCACGTCAGATGTCAATGTACTGGCACATACTGGACTTTGGCCTGGTCTGATAAACGGCAAAACCTTGGCCTTCCTGTGGCCGTTCTGGTCCATTTCAGGATAGTGGTGGAGCAAGTGTCAGTGTCGGGGGCTGAGCAGCTATAGGCACTGCTTAACTTCTGCCGCCCCTACTATTGTGGCAGTCAGAGAGAGAAGGGGTTTGGAGAGCTCGTAGAGCTAGGTGTATATATTATGCCAAACACTGTCCTCAAGTGTTTGGGAGGTTACGTTGCTTGAATGGGCTTAAACATGTCATACTGTGATTATTCACACCTCCTTAGGTCTGGTCATAATATCTGCAAAGTTTCTCTCTAACATTACCTTGGTGCTACTACTAAAATGAATTTCTTTGGTCATAATTCAAGGTATAATATTCTTCCACTGCCCTCCCTTTGGTCTTAAAGCTAGCTCTCACTGCTTGATCTCATCTTTTCCTCCTTTCCCAGTTACATTCTTTACTACACTTCCTTGTTCTACCCTTATCACCTCTGTATGTCAATAGTAGCACCTCCCAGTAGTGCATTAAATAAAGTGAGGAACATATGTCAGACATGGTTCAGTCTCTCCCAACTTCTCAAGAAGAGAACTGTAGTGAGGAATTTAGTTTTAATAGATGTCTTTATTTTGTTTGTATTCTAGGAAAGATTCACACTGTTTAGTGTTTTTGTTAGAAAAGTGTGTTTTATATTTGATAAACAAGTGAAAAGAACTACACAAAGAGCAGAAATATCTTTTTGTTGAAGGTTTTAAAATGTTGGGTTTTGTTTTGTTGCAATTGAGAACAATCTTCCAGTTTCAGCATTGCTTTCAAATGTAGATGCTCTGCTTTCAGAAAGACAGTTCAAAATAAAAGTTCTTGCAGTAATAATTGTAGATGGATGACACAATAAACTTTTTCACACACACAAAATCCATCAATAAGAAAGACCAAACTGAACACTCATGCTATTGCCAGAACTCTCTGTTCTCTCTTGCTCCAGCATAAATCCAAATGTTGGCAAAATCATGATGATCTCACATCTCATTTTGACTGAAACAGATTTGCCAGATACCATTCCATAGCAGCTTTTCTAATCACCTTGATGATCTCTAGCACTCCAGTTGGTTCCTGGCTTGTAATGTTGGTTGAATTCTTCCTCCTTGAAACCTAAACAAACAAGCTCTTCTGGAAAAAGTGTTGCTGGGACTAAGAGCAAATAGGTTTTATCTGGTTTGCCACACATCTCCACCATACCACTATTTGCTACCATATTGTTGCACCGCATTTATTTGCACATTTCTTGAAGAGGATGCACCACTGTGTATTTGCTGTGGTGCCTAAGTTGAAGAAAGCAGCAAGCAAGTAGGATCACCTACTAACTCTGCTGTCTCTGGAATGAACTAGCCATGATACCGCAGCTAAGCATTTACCATGGCTGCCTAACACCTCTCTGTCCAAAGGCTCAGGGAGATATGGTTTGGCTGGCATGAAGTGATCACTGCTTTATTTGAACTTGGGCAATGTTGTGAGCACTGAAGACTGTATTAGGCATCACAGTATATCATTTAAATATATCTACTGTGCTTTTAAAGAGGCTGTCACTGTGCCAAGTTCTTTTACAGTACATTTTGGTCACAGCACAAATAATAAATGCTGGCAAAAAAAGGATCCTTTTAAATAACAGAGTAAATCTTGCTGAATTAAATGATACATACACCAGTCAGGATGTCTTTATAGAAGAAAGTTTTAATACAATAAGTATACTTCTAAATGACCCCTTTACCCATGGCTAAAACCTCCCATGACACGCGCAGTTCAGTGCAGTGCTGCATTTGTTGTCATTACAAGCAGTTGCAAGGGTGGGGATACACAGAGAACTCTTCCTCCAAAAATTCTTTCTTTTCTCTTCACTGTGGTTTCTACTATTATWATACTGCACATGACTCTAAAAATCATATTAAAAACTTTGTGCCGTGTCTATGTCAGTACCTGACATCAAAGTGATTATCTGCCCATGGAATATAAAACCATGAGTCTTCAGTAACTGGGGTGATCGTGTAATTGGCACATTTCTTTTTGTACCATACGGAACCAACTTAGAGGGCTCTCCTATATACACTAGGATTGGGGACATGGCACATAGACACTGTGAAAAATATTAATTCCTAAGTGAACTCCAAGGAGGAATTTGCCCTGGGAGGAATTAAGCTGTACTGGCACTAGCATCTGTGGAACACCAGTCAATGTAGGATCGCAACAGCCTCCCTTAGAAAGTGGGACTAGTCCAATAAAATAAACTACAGATTCCCAAAACAACACAGGAAAATCTGACAGACYTCATTTTAAAGAGGTATCTTCCTTTTTTTATAGCCCCTCTGTTTATGCATAGGTAGGAAGCTGAATTTAAATCTTTAAATCCTAAAGTGCCATGTATTATGCTAGCTTGACCAAAAAAAAAAAAAAAAATGTTCCCTTCCAAGTATGAGGTCGTAACAATCTTGTCTAAAAGTGTTCATAATTGATATTCACTTCTATTCAAAATATAAATTAATTTCCTCTTCTCTAGTGTACTAACTTTCTACATGCTTCCATCAGAGAGTGGAGAACCAAAAGCTTGCTGTGTTTGCACAAAATAACTGCTTCACTGTGCTGAAAAATATCCAACGTGCACTTCCTCTCAAAGAGWACGGGGTTTCGTGCTGCATGGTCAGTAAGTGTATGGATAATCAGGAAACTTGGCCCTCCTGTTACCCAGAGCTGTTTTTTCCTGAATCTAGAAGCCTCTGTATAAAAATATGAACTTGTACTGAGATCCCAGCGTGAGCTGACATTATGGGAAACAGTTTGCCTCCGAGGATCAGATGAGAATTTTTCATGATACAAGGGACAGCACTATCAACCAACATAAATATATAAGTGCGAAACATATGAATGATTTGCAATGATATTTCTGTGACCTCTCATTCACTGCACTGAAAAAAGATTAGCAGGGAACTTCAAAGATAGTTCAGTTCCCTGTCGGATTGGAGTGGAGATTATGTGAAGAGTATCTTCTCCAACCAAGAAAAAAAAGGAAATAAACTGAATTAGTGGAAAGTAAATTACAAAATATGTAGTCTGCATTGTTAGACATTTTCACTGTTTGAGGGGTGATGTGCTAAACCAAAGATTTGCTGACACTCAGGGATGAACCTTGTCATGGTGTTATGTGCTTTCCTGCTCCCAAAGTAGCAACCTCCCAGCTCGATGATAATTTATCAGAGCTGGCACAAAAACACTGGGGAAAAGGGWAAGAAGGGAGGAACATCTTAGGCAGACTGGAATATTATCCATAAAGAGAGTCATGCATTTTGCAGCTGCAAAATGTAGGAAAAGCACTATTTCCTTGCCCTGGCAGTCTTGCCCTTCACAGGCAGCCTGGCCCAACTTTTAATTGTTTTCAACAGAAATTGTGATGTTTGGAGCTGTTTGCTTTCTTGCATCCATCCATCCTAAATGACTTTTTTCATGCTAGTTACTGTAWAGGTGTTTCCTCATAGAATAAAGTTTGTCTTATATTAAACTTTCTTGTTCAGCTGAAGGAATAAGTTGGAAATCTTTTTTTTTTCGACTTCATTTTCCTGGTTGGATCCTTGAACTCAGTCTTGGTCAAGCTGGAACTAAAACAATAAAGAAAGAACTGCAGAGAAATTCTGTGACTTCACATCATTTTGAGACACCAAAACATAATGTCAGGGTAACAAGCTCCTTGTTGCAAACTTGCATATGTTGCATATACGTCTCTTAAAAATTTTCAGATCTGTCTTTTTCATCTGCTTGAAAGTACTCTTTGGAACCCCCTCAGAGGAGTTTCCCTGCTGAATCACGGACATCCTTGCCTGGGATTTTCCCTTAAAGGGCATAAAAYAATCTCAGTATTTTGCTGTGCCCCCTAGACTATACATATGACTTTGCCAAAACCCATGTGCCAAGCAGACTTGATGGAGTTACCTTGGAACTTATTGCTGAGSCTCTGGCTCCCTTTCATGCCCAGCTGGCCTCTCTGTCTTCCCTTTGCTTGCTGGTTCCTCAGGTTAAATTGCAGTAAAAGCAAATGGGCATATTCCCATCAGRTCTGCTTATATGCGAAGTGCATCCACTCGTTAAACCAAGTGGGAACCCAGCTGTGATTGCCTGGGCAGATCTCCCTGCTTGTATCCACACTCTTCGTTTTCACGAGGCCACTGGTAAAATAGGTTACAACACTGGCAGGAAACTTATCATGAGGCTCCAGTGACAGCCTTTGAAAAAGATTTGAGGGAGTCCACATCCTGAGGACCACAGTGTCAGACTGCCTGCTGGCTCCGGAAGACAGTTCACGTTTCAGGGTTATCCGGAGCTCCAAAAGACTTTTTCCTTTCACCTAGGGCGCAGCTATTAGAGAAAAAGACTGCAGCACAAAAAAAAAAAAAAAAAGAGAAAAAAAA